>NC_090177.1:37785802-37878302 GCF_024679245.1 Pseudorasbora parva
ACATTCAAAAACCAAACAAAAACAAATCAGTGACCAATATAGCCACCTTTCTTTGCAAGGACACTCAAAAGCCTGCCATCCATGGATTCTGTCACTGTTTTGATCTGTTCACCATCAACATTGCGTGCAGCAGCAACCACAGCCTCCCAGACACTGTTCAGAGAGGTGTACTGTTTTCCCTCCTTGTAAATCGCACATTTGATGATGGACCACAGGTTCTCAATGGGGTTCAGATCAGGTGAACAAGGAGGCCATATCATTAGATTTTCTTCTTTTATACCCTTTCTTGCCAGCCACGCTGTGGAGTACTTGGACGCATGTGATGGAGCATTGTCCTGCATGAAAATCATGTTTTTCTTGAAGGATGCAGACTTCTTCCTGTACCACTGCTTGAAGAAGGTGTCTTCCAGAAACTGGCAGTAGGACTGGGAGTTGAGCTTGACTCCATCCTCAACCGAAAAGGCCCCACAAGCTCATCTTTGATGATACCAGCCCAAACCAGTACTCCACCTCCACCTTGCTGGCGTCTGAGTCGGACTGGAGCTCTCTGCTCTTTACCAATCCAGCCACGGGCCCATCCATCTGGCCCATCAAGACTCACTCTCATTTCATCAGTCCATAAAACCTTAGAAAAATCAGTCTTGAGATATTTCTTGGCCCAGTCTTGACGTTTCAGCTTGTGTGTCTTGTTCAGTGGTGGTCGACTTTCTGCCTTTCTTACCTTGGCCATGTCTCTGAGTAGTGCACACCTTGTGCTTTTGGGCACTCCAGTGATGTTGCAGCTCTGAAATATGGCCAAACTGGTGGCAAGTGGCATCTTGGCAGCTGCACGCTTGACTTTTCTCAGTTCACGGGCAGTTATTTTGCGCCTTGGTTTTTCCACACGCTTCTTGCGACCCTGTTGACTATTTTGAATGAAACGCTTGATTGTTCGATGATCACGCTTCAGAAGCTTGGCTATTTTAAGACTGCTGCATCCCTCTGCAATATATCTCACTATTTTGGACTTTTCTGAGCCAGTCAAGTCCTTCTTTTGACCCATTTTGCCAAAGGAAAGGAAGTTGCCTAATAATTATGCACACCTGATATAGGGTGTTTATGTCATTAGACCACACCCCTTCTCATTACAGAGATGCACATCACCTAATATGCTTAACTGCTATACAGCTTGGAGTAAGACAACATGCATAACGAGGATGATGTGGTTAAAATACTCATCTGCCTAATAATTCTGCACTCCCTGTATTTGCTCATATCAGAGCGTAGACTCAGAGGCACACACAAAAAGAGCCGAAATAAACAGAGAAAAATATTTCAAACGTAGAGAAATGGAAATAATTAGTTAAATGCAAAACCGAAAACAAAACAAAAAACATTTACCAGCGCGTATTGAACAGTGAATGCCATACCAAACAGTTCATTATTATATTGAGTATTGTGGCATCCCTAGTATAGTTATCTTTTACTCTTTGCATGCATGTTCATATTCTGGCTAAAAATACGCCCTGTTTACTCCAGGTATTCAGAAGCATTTCGGTTGATTGGATCACAAGTGGACAATGCTAAATACAGTTTTGAGTGTTTTGAGCTGGTCCACTTTCGACCAATAAACATTCGACAAGGATTGCTTTCCAAATGTAAACGCTTATGTGGTCGAATGTGTTCCAGCAGCCACAAACGAGCATCTGCTCTCTGCCGACTGACCTAATGCGGAAACATACGGGATTTAAGCGCTGTCGGCTGAAGACCCAAGTTTGTTTTCGAAGAGGAAAACCGTACCAAGATGGAAAGAGACCATCTGACTGACATGTAAACCGAAACATAAATTCTAATATTTAACCTTTTGTTTGTATGTATGCGTGTGCGCTCTCTCACCCCTGACTTGCGCATGCTCCCTCGTGGTTTGGGCACGGGCCTGCTGCTCTTGGTCTCGATGACCTCGGCCGTGCTCTGCTGCTGTCTGGTCCTCTGGGCCTGCAGTGCCAGCTGATAGGCCACCTCAAACGCCTGTCCCAGCGTCAGAATGATCTCATAGGTCAGGTTCTGTCAGGGAGGTGGAGACGCAGTAATTAGCGATGATGAAGGAGTGCTTAAACAGCTATTAAGAAATTATCAAATAGTTCAAATGACCTCAATCCGTCTTCAGACTTTCTTAAACAGCCTCATCAACTGAGTCATACATCAATACATTTCTACAAGCCTCCACCATTATACTGCACTTAGAGGCATTTTAACTCGTATAACAAGCTTAGTTATGTCAAGTAGTGTAATGATGAGCAGCTCTTCATATAATTGCACATTAAAAAGGGCATTTTTATCTTTTCTAATCTTGGTCAAAAAGAAACGTTGCAACAGGGAACATAAAAATGATTCAGAAAGAAACAGGGTTTGTAACTTCAGCCTGTGTCTGTTTCTTCACAACAAGCTTTTGAAGATCCAGAATTGCGAATATAACATGGTCTATAATTAAAGGGACAGTTCACCCCAAAATGAAAATGTGATGTTTATCTGCTGACCCTCAGGGCATTCAAGATGTAGGGGTGTTTGTTTCTTCAGTAGAACACAAATGAAGATTTTCAACTCCAACCGTTGCCGTATAATGCGTGTCAATGGGGTGTATTTCTATGAGAGACTATGAGAGTACAAAACACTATGAGAGTTTTAAAAAATTAAACACAGCGGCTCATGGCGACACATTGATGTCTTAAGACACACAACTATCGGTTTCTGCGAGAAACCCAACAGTATGTTATTTTTTTACCTCATATCAGACGAATCTCATCTAGTGATTCCAACACCATTACTTCCGTCCAATAAGGTCAAAATCCCAGCACGATCATAGATATATTTACATAGATCCCTCATTCAATCGATCCACGCAGGCACTAATAAGGAATCGATATATATATATATATATATATATATAAAACGCATAAACTGATAGTTTAGTGTCTTAAGACATCAATGTGTAATGTGTTTCGCCATGAGCCGCTGTGTTTAATATGGATTTGTATGTCTGTTTTTTTACTCTGACAGTGACTCTCATAGAAATACACCCCATTGACATTCATTATACGGCAACGGTTGGAGTTGAAAATCTTCATTTGTGTTTTACTGAAGAAACAAAAAATCTCGGACATCTCGGACGCCCTGAGGGTCAGCAGGTAAATGTCACATTTTCATTTTTGGGTGAACTATCCCTTTAACATTATTTGATGTTATTTGGCAAAAAAAAAAAAAAATGGCAGGCCTTATTTCTTTGTTCTGTAATGAATTTATTGAATGTAAATGATTAAAGCAGCAGTTTGTGTAGATAAACTCTGCGCGGTCAGATGCATCTATGGCTACGTTCAGACTGCAGGTAAATGTGACCCAAAATCCAATTTGCTCACACGTGACTCGTGTTTTTCTCATGACAGTGTGAACAGCACAAGCCACATGGTATCTGATCTTTTCAATTGTGCCACTTCTATAAGTGGTTCTAAATACGAAACAGGTGTGATGTTTTGCAATGTGAACAGCTATACAAAATAAAAACTGAGCAATAAATCTGAATTGAGCACTCGCAGTGCGGACGTAGCCTCAGATTGCAGGAAAATGTGTTCACCCAAAAATGAAAATTCAGTCATTAATTGCTCTCCCTAATGTCGTTGGACACCCGTAAGACCTCCGTTCATCTTCAGACACAGATGAAGATATTAGTGTTGAAATCTGACGGCTCAGAAAGGCCTTCATTGACACCAATGTCATTTCCTCTCTCAAGATCCATAAAGGCACTAAAGACGACGATACAAAGCCCATCTCACTACAGCGGCTCTACAATCATTTTATGAAGCGAGGAAAAACGAAATAATTTCAAAACAAAGTTTAGAACGGTTATGAATCAGCGTATCGATTCATGATTCAGCCCATCACTATACAAGTCATTATTTAGTTGTTTTTTCGACACTAAAACTATTCTCGTTGCTCTTAAACTCATAAGTAAAAACTTGTAGCCATTTATTAATCACCTGAATAGTCAATTTTCAGCTCTAATAATTGCTTGATTTATGAACTATTAAATGGATTGTTCATTTCAGCTTTACTTGAGTCTGGCTGTAAGTATTGAAGGTCTACTGTGTGTGTCTGCATCATTTAAGCAACTGTATGATCATTGTCATTTTAATGGGCTGCTGCTCACAATCTCTCCTATAAAACTCTTTGTGATACTATCAGAGTCCTGGCGCACGGCCCACAGCGCTCCGCACACCACAGAGAGAGAGACTATCCAGAAAAATGACTATGAGCAGTGTAGTCTCAGCTTCAGAAGACACGCCAGCGGACTGGCCGAACAGAGACGCTGCGATGGCCAAACCCCTCTCGCGCAAGAAGAACGCCGGCGTGTTCACAAGCGCTTATCAGGATTGACCAAACGCTGGACTTTCAAAAGCTCGTGAAGCATAAGTTCTGTAAATCGACACACACAGCCGAGAACCTCCCTCACACACACACACACACACACACACACACACACACACACACACACACACACACACACACACACACACACACACACACACACACACACACACACACACACACACACACACACAGACACACACAGCGTAATGGTGGTCGTGAGTGTCTCACCACGTCTACGGTGCTGAACACGTGGCAGTAATGATGGCTGCTCTGCAGATCTTTAGTGATGTAAGCAAAGGTACAGAGGTCCTCTGGGTCCTGAGCCGCACACGAGATGTTACGGATCTCATGTTCGGCGATGATGTTCTGCACACACAAAACCAAGACGACATTAGGAAACAGAGCTTCAGCAACAATCACGGGGACACACACACCCACCCACGTAAAAATAACAATTGCAGTCTTTCAAAAAGCATGTGAAATAATAAACAAAGCAATGTAGTCGTCAAAATTATCTTTTTATTTATTTATACATATCGATACTGAAATATTTGCTTCAGATGAGTATTTTTGCTGTTACATGACTTCAATTCCGGCATGGGATGGCACATTAATTTAATAATTCCCGCAGATTTAAGCCCCTCTTAGCACTAAATTCAGTTCTTTTCCGCTGCTTATTGTGCTTAATCAAATACACAGGAAATAAGAATGGCGGTCTAAGCGAGTGTTCATGTAAACACTGTCAGTTCAGTTTTAAGTGAACATAAACAGTTGAGAAAGAAACCGCATGTGCAACAGTGTAATGGATCCGTGCGTCAGCTCTTAAAGTGACAGCAGCCTAATATCCCTGCTGCTAAATTATGAGATAATATTAAAAATGTCTAAATGTCGTTTTTCCTCATGGTATCGAAGTCAAAAAAGTGGCCAGTGAAAAGGCTGAGTGGCTAGTAAGTTTGGAAAGCCACTAGCCACAGTGTCTGGTGAGCAAAAAAAAAGCCCCGCAAAGTTGGCTAAGAGTAACAATAATTGCAGATTAACGTCAATGCAGTGTCTACGGAATCAAAACAATATTGGAAACTCAGATGAATATAATTAAGTATGATTTCAGACACCCGTGACCTTTAGCAATGCGAAAATGACAGCAGAGGACGATGATGTCATCACCTTGTTGGCGGCATCGATGAATTTCACGCCCTTGTATGTGATGGAGAGGACGATGGTGGGGATCTTCCTCATCTGTTCTGTCGACCTCTGAGAGAGAATTATAGAAGGGCTGTCAATGTGTTTTTCAACATATAGGGTGAATATAATGCCCCAAATATTTCATTACCATTTAGATATAACACTGTTAACCATCAGGAAACTTAGTAATCTGGTAAGTTTGTGCACAATGGGATCATATATATATATATATATATATATATATATATATATATATTTTTTTTTAAATAAATAAATGCAAGGGGATTCATTTTAAGGGCAAAGTGCAGCATAGCTGGGAATCACGACTTTTAAGTTTGTTGCTCATTAGTCTTCAGTTTCGCTCAGTCACTGGCATTCATAGCCCTGTCAAAATAAAAGTCTGACATCCTGTCAAAATAAACGTCTAATAAGATGTCAAAATAAAAGTCTAATAAGATGTCAAAATAAATCTGCCGCTGTCAAAATAAGTCTGACATGCTGTCAAAATAAAAGTCTGACACGCTGTCAAAATAAAAGTCTGACACGCTGTCAAAATAAAAGTCTGACACGTCCTGCTTCTGATACGGTGACCAAAACTAAAAAACGTATCGACTGAAAAAAAAATAAAAAGGGCAAATGTCGTCCAGCATATCAGTCGACCACTCATTTTGTCCCAAAGTTCTCGTCGCTGTAAAACAGAAGTTCTCAGTTTAAGAGCTTGGGATTCACTAGTGGGCTTCAGCAAACATCCAAGACTTCACAGTATATACATTATGGATGTCCCGAGCCGATTATGGCGGCAATTAAGCATTTTTGCTTTGACATAAAATGATTGGTATCCACTATTCTAAGCCAGATCCTATATTTTCTGCCAGCTGTCACACAGGTGTTGTGAAGTAGGTGGCGGTGTGCACCTTCAAGTGGATTTGCCAACCGCCATTAAAAGGCGAAGCTCAAATCCATGTGTGAATGAGGATTGCGTCACAAACACACAGTACATACAGTTTGATTTGCCGTCAGACTATCTGAGACGTTGTTGCCATAATAAAAACACCAAAAATTGTGGTCAAAGTAGTAGAAAACCACTGCTTATTTTTTTTTAATCTTTAACCATACATTTTTAAATAATTAAAGATATTATTAAAGACTAGTATTTAAGATTTTTTTATAATAACTTTTATTATTGTTGTTTTAATTTTTACTATTATTATTATTATGAAAAATGTGCTTAGTTTATTTTCTTCATGTAAAGTATATTTTATATTTATTTATTTTGTAAATTTGAGGTGAAATAGGACCAGTTTTATTGTAAGATTTACCAATAGAACGTGAAAAAATTTAAAGGACATAACTTAAAGGCACAATATGTAAGAATTTTGGATTAAAATATCTAAAACCCACTAGAACAGTGTTATATATTTTGTACTTACATTATCCCAAATGTTTCCAAAAATGTTTAAATCCAGAGAAATAATCAATTCTAAACAGTGACATCATCTCCATGTTCCCCTCGACTTCCGAAAACCCAAACACGCTTTAAAATATTATGCGTTTTATTAGACAGGTGAGCAATTGATTGGATCATTCATGGACAGAAAACGAATCATTGTTCTCCAGCTCAACACAATTAGTCTTATTGTATAGAGAGTCCCATGTTTTACCATGCCTAATATCGCTCTAGCTCACTGCTCGTCTGCTCCCTGTTCCGTGCTCGTCTCTCATTAGCAATGTTTCAGTGGCAGTAACACTAATAATAATAATAATCTGATACATTAGCTCATCCATGAATATGATTTCTGCCCGAGTCCACCGTCTGTAGAGGCGTAGACAACACCTCCATGATTCCATGAAATCAAACTTTGTTTTGAATTAGTGACCTCTAGTGGTGAAAATTACATATTGTGCCTTTAAATGCTCTTCTTTTATCATTTACCAAGTAAAGAAAACATGTGTTGTGTTTTTCTTCTTCTCTGGCAGGGTCTTTTGATTAAGTTTCACTGCTCAATCTGACTACATCTCTGCACAGATTGGCTGAGCAAACAGTTATGCTTAATTATTTAATTAAACTGAACGCACAATGAACAAACCTGCAATCAGTCTCATTTTCCACTTTCTGGAGAGACCTATGCATATATTATGAAACTGCCCTTTTTTTTGCGCTAGTGTCCTGTAGAGGACTCGCATGGGTGGCATTTTTCCCTGACAGTGCTGCTTGCTGCCCGTTCCAAAATATAATGATAATCTCAGCGTCCTGGCATGATGGCTCACAGGAGACCTTGAGCTCTCACTGGCTGGAGTGAACTCACTCTGAGAACACCTACCCTCATTTTAGCGCAGGCGTCCTGCGTCGACTCCGTTCCTCTTAGCTCTTTAATGAGCATTGAGCCGAGATACTGCAGAACCAGAGACGGGACAAAAACACAGAGAGACAGATGTCAGTTGATCTGGCAAAATCGCATCCTCCAAATCAAGGTTTAGGATGATTTCAATATGAATTATGATTTTATATAGAGGAGCTGATAGAAATATTACATTGGCCTCATAACCGCACGATTCAAAGATGAGCTTCTCAGGCTGGTGGTGCCAGTTCTGGACCGGTGTGTACGGAGCCGCCAGACTCGGGGGCCGTAGGGTCAGACGAGGCTCCCGCTGACGTTCCTCATATTTATCCTTTAGGGAGGAAGAACTGTTTTAGGATAAACCGACAACATTGAGCAGAACCAGAAGGAAACGGCTGAGTTAGACTCACTTGTGGTTGCGGCCTGTCATTGGGCCGCTGTCGGGCCATGTCATACTCGGAGTCGGGTCCTCTCCTCCTCCCAGAGTCCCCGGCGGGTAACAGAGGATCCATAGAACGGGTGTAGGAGTCTGAGTGACTGAGAGGAGACGAGGTCTGGGACACGAGATCCTGACACTGCAAAAGAAGCGTTCAATGAGGGCGAGCAGCCAAACAGAAAGATGTGCTTCCTCATGAATAAATGAATGAATGAATGAATGAATGCATGCATGAATGAATGAATGAGAGAGAAAGAGAGAGAGAGAGAGAGAGAGAGAGAGAGAGAGAGAGAGAGAGAGAGAGAGAGAGAGAGAGAGAGAGAGAGAGAGAGAGAGAGAGAGAGATGCACTTTGTTATAGACTATAATCAAGGCTGATGCCAGATTTCAGAGGGACAGAAGTAGCCTGTTCAATAAGGCAAACTGTTCTACCTGGGTGTCAGTGGAGGAAATTACATAGCAGACGCATTTTTACAATTCATAGAGAACTAACTTTTTTTCCCCCATTATATTTATTTTTAATTCAATTTTACTTTATTTTTTAAATAATATTTAACTTTATTTTTAATAAAATTCCTTTATTTTTAATAAAATTGTACTTTATACTTTAATACATTTTTATTTTATTTTAAATACAATTTAACTTTATTTGTAATACAATTTTCCTTTATTTATTAAATACAATTTTCCTTTAATAAAAAAATAAAATTTTAAATAATATTTTTAATAAAATTTACTTTTTAATAAAATTGTACTTTATATTTATACATTATTATTATTATTATTACTTTATTTTTAATACATTTTTACTTTATTTTGTATAAAATTATTTTAATAAATTTTTACTTTATTTTTAATAGATTTTTAATGTATTTTTTACTTAATTTTTTAATAAAATTTTACTTATTTTTAAAAATATTTTATTAAATAAAATTTTACTTTATTTAAAAAATAAAATTATACTTTATTTTTTTAATAAAATTCGACTTTATTTTTAATAAAATTCTACTTTATTTTTTACTAAAATTGCATTTCTATTTTTAATTAAATACATTTTATTGTACTTTATTTAAAATGAAATCCATTTTTAGACTATAGTAAGCTTAAAGAGGTGAGTGCATAATTTAAAGGTCCTTGGTGAGATATGAGCGGTTTGACATTTTTGAATTATGAACATTATGGGCTAATTCACACCGCACAGACAAACAAGTTGGCTATTGGGTTTAGAATTGTATAAAAATAATTCATGTTCACACTGCCCCGACACACACACACACACACACACACACACACACATACACACACACACACAAACACTGATTGAACATGTTCAGTCGGGTGAAAACAAACCCTGATTAATGGCACCAGGGGTGTAACACGTATTCGACAAATCTCAACAAACGTGTTGGTCTGCGTGGTGCGAATAGTCAACTAAAATTACATGTGTTGACAAATCACATATCAGTAAAATAGACTTAAATTAATCAATATGTCATGACAAAATATTTAAGAGACTAAAACTGCAGCTCTTACTCTGATCTGAGAGAGGCGGGGTGGCTTGACTGGCGGCTCCTCATACGGCCGTTCTGCCAACGAGGCAATAATCCTTTTCCTGTGGCCCAACAACGTGATCTTCAGCACCTGCATAAACACAAATAATGTCCATGTTATTGTCATTCATCAGCTCGGAAAAAAATAAAGGTTATGCATTGACGTCAGTTTCCCGCCGGAACGCCCCCTCAGCCCGACTGAGTGGCAGAAGAAACAAACGGTCATCAGTTTAAACTAAAGGTTGGACTCGATATTGTGTTCCTTACAACCAGTGGTGTAGTCTACGTGATACGCAGGTATACGCCATATACCCACTAGGAAAGGACAAGGATTTCCGTATACCCACTAAAAAAAGCGTGAGGATACGTAAAAATATCGTTTTGTGACAGAACTTTCATTCATAAATTCACCACGTGTGTGTTGCGAACACAGACTGCGGTTGCGATTGCGAATCACTAACGTTTTTGACTCTTTGAGTGTTTTCGGAAGCCTGCCCCTAAAGCTACAGCAGCTTCGCGTGACACTTCAGCTGTAGCAGATGACACGGACGTTGCTGAAAATTTTTTTCAGCAACTTTTCTGCACTTTGATCAATTATTCGCTGCATCCTGATTTTTACACCGAGCGCATCTCTGCAGTCTGAGCGCGATGCACTGAAGCTCACTCGCTCATATCTGAGGTAAATCATGAACACTATTACCGCTTACATTACAGGTTTTATTGAACTAAATACATTGCAATAGGCCAAAACGAATACGCAGTTTACTTTTCTAAACAAAAGCGCTCCAAGTCCGTGTTTCTCACACTGTTCGTGTGAATCGCGGCGCAGTTCTGCACACACACACAAAATACCGGCAGTTCAATGAGGGACGCGCATCTCTTAAAGGGGCCGCGCTATATTCCTCCTCCAGGTATGGTGTGGTTCTGGTGCGCTGCCAGGTCCGCATGACAGCTTTCACATTACCAATTTTTCATAAGAACTGTGCCCTGTTCTGAACTAAACTGCCAGTGTAAAAACTCTGAAACTCAGAAGACAACAATCTTCAAGACACAGTAAAGATATCATGTATAACGGATTGGCACCTCAAAATAATGTGTGTGTGTGTGTGTGTGTGTGGGGGGGGGGGGGGGGACAGTATACTCTCTACAAAAATCTAGACTACACCACTGCTTACAACTAACAAAGATACATGGATACTGACGTGCAGTCAGGAATCGTGTTCCCTGACACTTATGTGAGCCTGATTTCTGATTTCAGTCTCTACCTATAATTACTTTTGTTTAATACAAACTATTCAAGCAACTATCACAAACTGTGCCTCACTTGAAAGCTAAAACACAAAAGATTCGTGTTCTGAACTCGTTTTTGCAATAAATACAGCAGAGAGGAAAGGGTTAAATGAATGCTAAAGCATTAGCTATTTAAACACTAGCATAATAAACGCGGTACTCATCTTTCATCTCATATTGTGCGGATCAGATCGGACCAAACATGTCCGTGTAAGAGTTAATCCAAAACAACAGAAAAATAAGGAAAAAAAAAAATCCTCCGTTGTTTGCACGAGCGTATTGCGTTCAGTGTAATCAATC
The DNA here is from genome assembly GCF_024679245.1 of Pseudorasbora parva. Classification (NCBI taxonomy): domain Eukaryota; kingdom Metazoa; phylum Chordata; class Actinopteri; order Cypriniformes; family Gobionidae; genus Pseudorasbora; species Pseudorasbora parva. Next base: position 37,797,300 of record NC_090177.1, read on the forward strand.
ATGCCCATTTTCAATAAAATATCAAATCATTATTCGGACGATCTCCCCTGTACTGTGGACTGATCCTCTCATCTTAAAGAGGTCTCTCTCCTTCAATCACAGGCTCTCTGAGGACACATGATATAAACGGGGCGTGTTACTGGATGCTAAAGCTGTCAGCCCATGGTTTTCTTTGGATAAAGCCAGTCAAAGCCTAGCCAATGCATAGCCAGCATAGATTTGATTGATGGACGTAGTAACATTATTTTGCGGCGTGTTTGTAAGATGTGCCGTAAGCATTGATGAATACAGCTCGTGTTTACCATCTCCATAGCATCCAATAGTATTCAGCGCGCTGGCCTGCCAGTGTAAGCAAGCGCACACACTTAACTAACACGCGCAGACTCTATGGCAGACTGTTTTTATCAACTAAAAGAATTACATTTTGTAAAATTGTTGCTTTAGTTTTTCAGGGACTGTAAATGCATTATAATTAGCAGTTTATTGCAGATTTATTTGAATAAAAACTACTCTTTACAATTACAAACGTTCTAATATAACTGGCCTTTTTGAAAGAACGCCTAGTCTTTTTTTGACATAAAAGCTTACAGAAGCTACATTTTTGAGAGAATCATCCTCAAATTTTAATCAAAACATGATCAGACATTCAGCTTTATATTTAGGTTATTTTCAGGACCTTAACATTAAAATCTCATGATTTTTTCCCTAAAAAAAAGTCACTTACATATTTGCCCTCGTTTTACTGTTCCTATACTATCTTGAGTTATCATGACAATATTTCAAGTGCCTAGTTTAAAATAAGACCCGATTTATGAATATAGACCATACAGTTTAAGAGCTGCAGATCTTTTTATTTAGGTATGTTGTTTTCAGGAAAATCTCAAAAAAAGGGGCGCAGGTTAAGAGGTTAAAATAAGATAACTTTACAATTAGTTAACACTGATTGAAGCATTAACAAACAACAAGCAATACTTCTGTTAATTTTCGCTAATGATAGTTAATAAAGATACAACTATTTATTGTTTATTCACATTAGTTCATGTTAGCTCAGGTCCGTGATATAATATTAAAAGAAACAACTTTTGATTTTAATAATGTAATGTAATTGAATTATTTCTTGTTAAGTAATCTTAACAAACGTAACCTTACTGTAAAGTGCTGATTACTGTAAAAACCCTATTCGGACGGTAATTGTTTCTCATGCTGACGTCCGTAAAAATAAATGTGCATTGTGATCCTGTTCACCCTGGGAACATGCTGTTCAGTCGAATGATTGTCTGCTGTGAAAATGTCATTTGCTTGGAATAAGAAGAATCAGGGTATATGCAGGAATCCTGAAGTTAATTTCAATACCTTTTTAAGACTTTTTAAAGTGTAGCGACTCAGGCGAATCAAACACACAATCGCCAGTTACATTTAACAAATATGTTTTGAAAGTTGTGCTCACTAGCAGACCTTCCCCCAACACAGCAGAGGGAGATTCTTCAGTCACCCTGGAAACCATCTGATAAGGGTTTTTATGGCCCCGAAAGGAATTTGGCCACATGAAGTTTCAGACACAAAGACACAGAGCTTTTGCCTCAAATTATAGACAAACCATCTATAAATGAACATGCACCCCAGGACATTATATGTAAACACATAACTGTCTTGTAAAATGTTTATTCTGTATGGTATTTTGCATATTTTTATCTTTGTCTTAACAAATTACTAGTTCAGATAACCTCATATATGTCATGTCTCCTATCAAATTAATGCTCACTTCACGACTTACACTTCCATGTATATCACTTATTCAGAAAATGCAGTGTGTGTTTGTTGCATTAATTATAGTATGAAGACTCAGAGACCCACTGAGTCGAACCTTCAAACAAAGAGCTATAAATTCTGCTGAGGAATTTCCCGCCGGGAAATCCCAACACTCTCATTGGTTAAGTCTAACCCTGGAGGGTGGGACTATTTCCAGACCTTAAAAGACCAGTGAAGACAGCCTCTCCTCTCTTCTCTTCTCCGAAACTCTCTGGCTTTTACTTCTTCAACTCTCTCCTGTGGGAGCCAACACCCAGGGGGGGGGGCTGGCACTTAAGCCATGCCACCAATGCAGGCCCTCCAAGCAGGCCTCATCTCTTCCAAAAAATCTTCTCTTCTACAATCCGATCTTCAAGAACACGAAGCATCGCTAAAGCAAACAGCCGCTTCCCTCCCAACCTCGGAAAGGACCGCCGAACACGCAGAGACACGCAGAGACACATACGCACACAAGCGAGAAGCCAAAACGAAACCAAAAAGAATGCAAGTATTCTATTTCTTACTGCTGTAAAGAGGGTGTGTTATTTTCCCGTTGGGATAAATTAACTCCGTGAAGGTCGTATCTGGTTGAACTGAAGGAAAGCTGTTTCTTACCCTCCCCCACTCTCTTTGTCTCTCTCTCTCCCTCTCTCTTTGTCTCTCTCTCTCTCTTTTATCTCTCTCTAACTTCAGTCTATTCATTATTCTCTTTTATGTATTCTTTCGTTAATATCTATACTTCTACTCTCTTGATGCATATTTAGTATGTACTTTCTGTGTGAATTGTAGTGTTATTTTTAGTCTGTGTTTATTAAACCTTCAAAGGACATTTAATGAGTTGAATCTGTTATTCTGCCATATACACAAAGTCAATGAAACTTGCGATCTAAGTTACCTAACTGCTTATGCTACTATGTTAGTAAAGTAAACTGTATGACCATTTGAAATATTGAACTTGTCCTGATCAGTAAAGTTAATGTTTCTTATGCGCTCGTAAAGCAGTGATCCCTTATGGAGAATTGAGTTGAAAAGTCTATAACTAATTTGGTGGACGAACTTAGTAGGATAATTTCAAGCAATTTCATAAAGGGTTACTTGTATTTAATTAAACAATTTTCCCTATCGGGAAATTTTTAATACGTAATGAATGACGGGCAAATTATATTCATAAATTCATGAATATTGAATATTGAACCCCTTTTGAGTTAATTATTCCCCGAGACATTAAACTCATAAACTCGTTGTTGTTACAAAGACCTTCTCAACATATTTTAAGACCTCATCGCACTTCAAGTTCTAATCGGCAACAAACCTTTAATAAACAGTTGTAGTCGAATGTAGACTTAAAATCTCTATCGTAGGCCAATTTTGTATCGTTTATATTGCATATCTGTTTTGCAACGTATGGAGGGCGACACATCCCCTAACTGCGCAATTCGCAAAATACATGACGTCACCCGTGCACAGCGCTCGCCAGGGATGGAAATTAACTTTTTTTAAAGTCTACCACTCAATGTTTTTACCAGCCACTTTTTGGTTTTTAACTGACAATGTGTAACTGCATGTGAAAATTAATACTACAAGCTCTACAATGGCTTCCAGTTTTATGGTTTTTAGTCCCAACAATGAAACTATTCGTGTTGGCATCTTTGAAGCGTGTTGATGACATACTGAGCAGAACATTGTCAGAATGGGATGCACCGAAATCAAAATTCTTGGCCGAAACCAAAAAAGAAGAAACCAAAGCCGAAAACCGAAAAATAAAATTCAAACTAAAATGTTAACTCGACCTCACTCATGTGTACATTAAATAATAATGTTCATGCCTACTGGCCTGCAGAACGGTGCAGAAATTGAATAAAGTAATCAAATGTAAAATAACTGCATATTTAACTGTTTAAATGAAAGATTAATCCTTATCAAACTTACAAAAGCTATTCAATCAAGAGCGTTGATTAATGTCAAACTAAATATGATATCACTCAGGCAGCAGTAAAGGCTACTGCGCCTTTAAGACCTGAGGCAGGGATATGCTCGTCTTTCTCGACTGTGCATACTATACAGTTCACTTAAGGCATATTCAGACTATGTCTGCTAGGATACTCATCAAGATCGACATGTTGACATACGCAAGACTTGAAAGAGAACTCAATATTTGCGCACTGTGAGGCGAGTGTGCGCTCTCGGATGATGATGCACAGCGTCAGATCATTCTCTCAGCGCGCGCGAGTCTCACAGCGCAGAAAACGACCGGTCATATGCGCACATACGGCAGCACTCGCATGCATTGCACAAAGTTTACAAAGAGGTGAAACAGCTCGGTAGGTGAAGCGAGTTTACCCGCCACAACTCAAAATCAGCCGCATTTGGCTGGTGGCGCTGCTAATTTCCATCCCTGCCGCGTGCGCTCCGAGCCGATCTCAGACTGAGTGTTTTTTAAAACTTATGGGGCTGAAAATAAAGATATTCATAAATACTTTTTGGAGTCAAACTCTTTTGACAAAGCTTGAACAAAATACATTCAAAATGTAAGACTTTATAAAGCCGTGATAATACTTTTTAATACTTTATAAGGGTCTTAATTTTCCCAAAATTGATTTATCACCTTTTAATACTTTTCAAGCCCGCGCGGATACCCTAAGAATAAAATCATATTTAATAAAATATGGAAACGAGCGGAAATAAGTTAATACGATGCTGCAAATTTAACCTTTATAATGTTAATTACTGCCGTAATAACGGCTCACTTCAAATGTTTCAGTGTTTTTGTTTTTTCTTTTGAGCGGTGATGAAAGATTATTCTCGTGAATACTTTCCAGCATTTCAGTAATTAAAATTGTATGAATTTTAAAATGTAATCTTTAAAATGCATCCAAATTACAACGACGGTGCTCGTCAGGGGTCAAAAAGGATATAAACAGTTAATTTTGAAGCAATCTTTTCCTGAAAACTCAGAGATGTGGATTCGGACGGCAATTAAACCCCCACACGACCTTAGTGCTTGTCAAAAAACAGTAGGTACTTCGGCCGGGGATTTTTACGCTGGTGGTGGGAGAAAAACACTGACATTCTGGATTCGGAGGGCAATAAAATCCCTGACTACCCCTGTAAATGATCCGAATAGGGCTAAAGTTTGAATGTATGATGTTCTCCTCACATTAACAATCTCCAGCTCCCACAGGTTCTTCACACATTCAAGCGTGCGGTAGCCACTGGCCAGGAAGTTGTGCAGGTACTCCTGAAGACCCAGGACGTCCAGCCATGCCGCGAGGGACGTGCTGCCGTCACAGCCTAACGCTTTCACCTGCAGAGGGCAAAAACAACAGAGAACCAACTTCAGACCCAGCCGACTTACAATGAAGCAAACCCTACAAGATAATACTGATAAAGTCATGAGTGATCACAGACAATCTTGGCACGTAACCAATCCTTTTAGATCGACACACACCTTTGGTAAAGAGCGTGCAGCACTGACGATCTTCCTGCGATGTCCCGGATCCGTGATGCCAATTTCTCTCAGATCTTGCTCTTCCATTACGTCATTTCCCTACACAAACACAACCGTTAGACATATGCTGCAAAAGATGTGAAAAGATGTGTTTTTTTATCTTAATAAAATGTGATGAAGTAAACAACCTTAAAATTAGATAAATGTATTGCATACATTTAATGAGGCTTATGCTAGCGAGGTTTATCTATAAATCATGGAGGAAAAATCTCTGAAAATAAGTCTCGTTTCGCTTCTCGTGTGAGCTGATCTTGTTTAAAGGCTCCACATCAATACTGAAGGGCCACAGACAGAGCTCCACTCGGTCAGTGTGTCTTTTGTCTGAAGCAGAATGGTTTAATTCAATGCACTGCAGAGCACCATAGAGAACAGCAGCATCTATTTCAATCTCTAAACCACCTTTACTTTCATCAACACACAGAGAAATTGTATATATCAGGTTGGACAGTGACGAACATCTCACACTGTTTGTGCGTTTCATGTTTCTTTATCGATCAGTGAGTGCCATATACTCTAAACACAGTACGTCTGACATAGCAGCATCTGAGCGATCGATGCAAGACAGAGAGCTGAGAGCAATCTTCAGAAGAGAGAGAGAGAGAGAGAGAGAGAGAGAGAGAGAGAGAGAGAGAGAGAGAGAGAGAGAGAGAGAGAGAGAGAGAGAGAGAGAGAGAGAGAGAGAGAGATTAACCCTTCTTACAGCTGAAGGGTCACTTTAATAAATAGCACTGAAACTGTGTCTAAAATATGATAAACATTACAAACAGAATTTACGGCAAGTGAGTGGCAGTGTTTTGAGATCTACAATGAAGTGAACTGTGAACTGGCTAGTTTACAGTGTCCCACATGCGTGCACCCATTACATAAAGCACAAATTATGTGCTGTGGAGATAAAAATGCATAATTGATCAATGTTTTTGGACTAATCAGTTCAATTATTAGTTTAAATGCTCACTCAAAGACAGTCCCTTGTCGTCACCTACTGGCTTCATGATTACACAAACACAGGCAAGCAGATACAAATAATGAAAGCTCCCAGTGCTGATACTGGTAAAATATAACACATTTGAGGACCATTTAGGCTAGCTATAAATATATATATTCATACAATACTACTATTATGGCATTATATGTTAAATTGAGCTTATAGTTTCCACTGTAATTAAGAAAGAACATATAGGTCTATCTGTGTTAAATAGGAATAGTCTACATTGTACTAACTTAAAATAACAAACTTGCATGCAGAAGAAGCAACATGTGACCAGCCCCTAAAGAGAGTCAGATGAGGTTGGTTATTGTGCGATATATAATATTGTAGCACAAAAGTAGTGTTAATATTAGGCAATTACTTCACAACCCTCATTATATGCACGTCAAAAAATGTGGGGGCCTCAATGATGGGTTCGGCCCTGCCCATAACATGCCAAACCAAACCAAATAAAAAACAAACAAACCACAAAAAGCAAAAGACAAAAAAATAATAATAATATTTTTTTTCAAAACAAACAGAACTAAAGAAATCAATCAAATATTAACGCACAACTCAAAATGAAAACAATATTAAAAGCAATCAAAAACTAACCACAAAACAAACAACCCCCCAAAACAAACGTTATAATATTAAAACAAAACCAATAATTCACAAAAAGCTAAACAAAACTAAACCTTCAAACAAACACAAAATAAACCAATAAAACACAAAACAACAAGCAAGCCACACACAACTACAAACTAACAAAACCAATAAAACACAAACAAACCATAAAACGAAACCTCCAAACAAACACAAAACCAATAAAACAAGAACAAAAACAAACCATAAAACAAAACCTTCAAACAAACAAAAATCTCCAACCAAAATGAATAAAATACTAACACAAAACAATAAACTAAACCAGTAATAAAAACCAAAATCCAAAGCAAAAACTCCAAACATACAAAAATAAAATGAACAACTCCAAACCAAAAAAAAAACAATACGACAAACTTAAAGGAAAACCAATAAAACGCTAGCAAAAAACAAAAGACAAGGTGAAAGCAATAAAATAAAAAACAAAAAATAAGCCACAAAGCAAATCCTCAACAAATGTATACCAAACATCACTAATTATTTGGCCTAGAAATCTAGACGTGCCCTAGCGGCAGCAAATCTAATCTGCCGCAAGTGTCGTCTAGCAACTCTCAATACACGTCTGAGCTGTAAAAACCAAACTCTGGTCGGGCCAATCACATCGTGTATAGAGTCGGTGGGCGGGGCTTAACATAATGACGGCCGAGTTGCGTTTGCGTGCTTCTAGTGAACACAGAAACTGGTGAACGGCGGTCTTTCGAATCAGCTTTGACCACGACTCTGGAAGACTTGGAGTTAAGCTTTTCTCTGAGAAAAGAACAAAGAACGGCACTGAAGTCATTCTTAAGAAGGGAAGATGTGTTCAGAGTTTTGCCGACCGGATACGGCGAAAGTTTAATCCGTCACCTAGCTCCGCTTCCCGTTGCTCTGGTTGGTTGTAGCGCTATCCTATCGCGTGCAGAGGGAGTTTGAAAGACAACCATTTATCCGCCCCTCGGACTGAGCTGTCAATGGTGAGTTTCCAGACCAAACATCTTGATGTGGCTCTGGCTCGTCAGGCTGATTATTCTGATCAGCTGTGAATCTGTCCCTTCACACAGCACTTCGGTGGACAGACAAAATGGAAACTTGTCTCTGCACACCTGATGCAGTCTGCACCATTTTCTTTTTTAGTTGCTGAAAGGAAAATGGTGCAGTGGGTAATCATCACAAACGTCCTGTGCAATGAGGGTGCAGATCTGCTCTGAATCAAACGCGAGACATCTAATGCTCTGATGAACATGACAAATCACGTCACTGTCTCTCATCATTCACTCCACTCAAACAACATGAGCCATCTCAACCACTTCCAGCCTCATCTGCTCATTCTATGACAGTGAGTGAGGGAGGCAGATGGGGAATAGGTTCGAGTAAAACTGCCCAAATCATTTAGAGTGAAGAAACGGCCGCTGAATGCAGAAAGGTTAAGGTGGACCAATCTGTCTCCGTCCTCTTTTTATCTCTCTCCCTTTACACTTCCCTTTCTCCCTCCCAATACACTTAACTCTTCTTCTCTCATTATCAGCCTTCAGACTGAAATCAGATCTCTGAGTACAACACAGAGATAGTTAGATATATATATGGAAACTATGGGCTAGATTTACAAACAGCTTGCACCAATGCAAACCCTCTTTTGGTGTTAAAAACTACTTTCAGGATTTACCAAAGAAATGCAGTAAAAAATATGATTTAAAAAGGCATGGACTAATTTGCGGTTGACCTTACTGCATACATTTGTAGGAGTTTCCCTTTCAGATGCAAAATGTATGGGAGATGTAACCACCCAACCAGTCCCCCCAATATTACATATTAATAATGCTTAATGCTGTTCTCCATTACACACCAATCTAGGTTAGAAGAGCAGTTGGTCAGGTCTGCTCACTCGTCAATGTCAAAATGATGGCCAATCAGTTTAAAGGCGGCGGGGCCTCACGTTCACTGAAGATGAGTGTCAATTCCAACGTGACACTTTTAGCTTTTACAGTGAAAGACTGCAGGCCTGATTAATAAGTAGCTAAACGTTTAATATTTGACAACTGTTTTACAACGGATACGTTTATTAACGACCAACATTGATGCCTGCTACTCAACTTTTGTGTAATTTCGCCATTTTGAATTGAAAATGTGAAATATGCAATCATTTAAATTACTTAATTCATAACTAAATGTAAAGAAAGAAAAGTTATTTACATTTTTGACATAAGACAGACAAACAAGAGTGAATGTGCATTTAAAAAAAATGATTTGATATTAATAATAAAATATTATTATTAAGAGTCAGATTACTTCAGAACTATTATTAGACCTAGAACCTCTTTTAATGTTCTTATTTCTTCTTTATTCCATTACAATCTCGTTTAATCCTTTAATTATTTAATTTCTTTTTTTACATATTCCTCTTTTAAAGTTTTGACATTTCCATTTTTTCTATGTATGCTATGTTTTTTTCAATTTCTATGCTAATTTTGACAGCCCTAAAATTAATGTTTATTATTATTATTATTATAAAAACCTAGCAATTAAAAGCAAACTACAAAAAAAAAAACTCTAAACAAACAAAACAGAATCAACACCCCCCCACACACAAATAAAACCCCAAAAGACAAATCAAAAACTCCAAACAAATAGAAAAACAGATGAAACACTAGCAACAAAAATCCAAACACAAACCAAAACCAGTAACACAAACAATAAAAAAACAAAAAAACAAAACAATACACAATCAATTTTTCATGCTAGCCTAACTGTGATTATTCTGTTTTTTTTTTTTTTTTTTTTTACATATTCATCTTTTAAATTTATTTTAATGTGTTTTTTTATTTTTATTTTAATGTGTTTTTTTTATTTTTATTTTAATGTGTTTTTTTTATTTTTATTTTAATGTGTTTTTTTGTGTGTTCTTGTAAAGCGGTTTGGGATGCAACTTTAAAAGGCGCTGTATAATAGTTTATTATTATCAAAAAACACTAGCAACCAAAAGCAAACTACAAAACATAAAACTCCAAACAAAGACACAAAAAAAACAATGGCAAAACAAATAAAAAACAAACTACAGAACAAAAACACCAAACAAACAGCACAACTTAACGAGTTGTGAAAAACTTATTATTATTATTTTTTTTAGTTTTACTTATTAGTTTTACTTATTTTCAATGGCTCTGAAAAAATGCTAGAGACAAATCCAAGCGTTGAGATTGGGTTAAACATGGGTTAAAACGGCCCAGCATTTTTTAGAGTGCATGTATCACGCATGTCTGAACCACAAACATTGTGGGACGAGGCAAAGTTTTGTATACTTTGCATTTAAATCCCAAATCCCAGGTATATAACAGTGATGTTTTCCTTCGTAAACAGCACTAATAAGAGCTTGTATGGCTCACAGCTCTAGAGACTTTGTAGACTTTGCAAAGTAATGCTTTTTAGAACTATCCAATTTCACAAAGACATCTGAGAATAAAACTTTGATTCCAGTTGTGGAGAGATTCCTCATGATGGCAGAGGAGAAAATCAGCCACTAATAAGGGAAGTCCACGAAACAACAGCTCAATTCCAGCTGCAAAGTATGTGAAATCAAAAGAAATCGGTGCGCTTTGGAGACGTCGAAACCCTCCGTGGAAATCGCTCTAATGTTGAGGAACTTGAATTAACTTTGAGGAACGATGCAGATGCTTTATAACTATAGAGGAGTTTGTAATCATTTTGCACACTAGCAATCATGCGGGTGGCATCAAGTAATGCCTTTTTCAGAAGCACCAACTAGACGCTGGGTAGTTCAGAGCACCTGCACTTCTGTCAATCATAAATGAACAGGCGTGACATGTTCTCAATCCATCTCCAGCAAAGGTCACCTAAAGGTGCAGTTAGCCATTTCTGAAAAACTCGGTTGAAAGTGGATCGGCGTGAGCAGCGTATAACACACTTATAGCCAATCAGCAGCAGGAGGCGTGTCCACTCATGATGGGGAGGAGAGAGGGAGCTAATCAGCAGCAGGGGGTGTGTCCACTCATGATGGAGAAGAGTGAGTGAGCCAATCAGCAGTAAGGGGTGTGTCCACTCATGATGGAGGAGAGAGTGAGCCAATCAGCAGTAAGGGGTGTGTCCCCTCATGATGGAGGAGAGAGAGTGAGCCAATCAGCAGTAAGGGGTGTGTCCCCTCATGATGGAGAAGAGTGAGTGAGCCAATCAGCAGTAAGGGGTGTGTCCACTCATGATGGAGGAGAGTGAGCCAATCAGCAGTAAGGGGTGTGTCCACTCATGATGGAGGAGAGAGTGAGCCAATGAGCAGTAGGGGGTGTGTCCACTCATAATGAATGAGAGAGAGAGTGAGCCAATCAGCAGTAGGGGGTGTGTCCCCTCATGATGGAGGAGAGAAAGTGAGCCAATCAGCAGTAGGGGGTGTGTCCCCTCATAATGGAGGAGAGAGAGTGAGCCAATCAGCAGTAGGGGGTGTGTCCCCTCATGATGGAGGAGAGAGTGAGCCAATCAGCAGTAGGGGGTGTGTCCCCTCATGATGGAGGAGAGAGTGAGCCAATCAGCAGTAGGGGGTGTGTCCCCTCATGATGGAGGAGAGAGTGAGCCAATCAGCAGTAGGGGGTGTGTCCCCTCATGATGGAGGAGAGAGTGAGCCAATCAGCAGTAGGGGGTGTGTCCCCTCATGATGGAGGAGAGAGTGAGCCAATCAGCAGTAGGGGGTGTGTCCCCTCATGATGGAGGAGAGAGTGAACCAATCAGCAGTAGGGGGTGTGTCCCCTCATGATGGTTATCCCCTTATGATGGATCGTTGATTCTGCCCAGCGCTTGGTTGTTTCACGTGCTTCCCGCCCGGATTCGTTTAAATTCGCTCCCAATTAAACTGTCATTTTGAAAGGACAATGCAAAAGGCAAAGCCACTGGTTGCAGATGTTTTAAGATAAGTTCAAATATTTTCATTAATAATCATTTTAATTAGCATAATTATAGTTTTTTTTCTTCTTCACGGCAACAATTCTTAAGCTTATGTGACGTTAAGACGGCAAAAGTTTTACCTCAGAATCCGATGCAATGTACCGACTCGTGTTAGCTCAGGTAAGGTAGGCATGTGAGACGATAGATTAATACAGTTTGTGATTACACAGAACCATGATCCCCTTACGAAAATTAAACATGGTTGTATGTAGGGATGTCACAAGTACCGATACTTCGGTACCAAGTACTGAAATGTTAAAAATGTGGCGATATACTCTCTGTATAGCATTGACTCACAAGTAGAGTATATTCGGTCCCGCAGCTGCGTTCAGTCGCGTCACGCAGGGCTTCAGACTGTAGCCGAATATATACCAGTGTCTGTGTATATTAAATACTATTTAAATATTACGCTTCCATATTTTGCGTCTCTGTGTGAATGACGAGGGCGCGTGTCATATAATGAACACAGACACTCAAAAGTCACGGCAACCCGTCAAAATAAAAGTTCGATTTAAATGTGAATAAATTGACAGAATATATTAGGTTTGTAGTTGTCATTGTTGTCAATTTTAGCACATTTGTGTGTTGTACCATTTGTCAAGCAATAAAGATGATTGTTTTAACAGTCTAAACATGCATTCATCATTTGTTCTTTCATGATTGTCTAGTTTTACAGTAGGCTAATGCACAGGAGAAATTTTAAGAGCAACCCAGCAAGAATAACCCAGAATAGCAAATCCATTAATGGTAAAAAATGCCTACATTTTGGGTTCTCTCAACAGCCCAGCCTGCTGGGTTAAAATGCCACTGGGTTAATTTAACCCAGCATGTGTTCTGTCCAATATTTACCCAGCGCTGGGTTGCCAATTGGGTGGTTTTTAACCCAGCAATTTTTAGAGTGCAAGTGCTGACACTGATAGTTCGATGGTTGTTTAACTTTAGGCAATTAAAACAATAATTACACAATATTAAAAGGAACCGCCATATCAAATGTAATGTCCTATATCGAATTAAAGACTATAGCTATGGAAAATAAAGTGCTATTTGACAGATAAATGTAAACCAATAGACTACCACACACCTGATCCACACACACACACACACACACACTTTGTACTGGTGGTGATGTCTGATTGTGATACCAGCTCTTTTCTGTGACCGGTCATCCTGAAGTGCCATCCACTGACCCCAAACGTAAAGCTCATTACACTTCTCACCCTCCCTCCGTGCAAGTGCCTTCATGACTTTGTAAGCTGGTTGCACATGTGGCAAGTGTCAAGGAGAACGCCAACATCCTCCTGCCCTAAAGGGACCATATTGCAGCATTTGGTGTGTATTTTTCCATTCTATGGAAATTAAATGCTTTCTTAAAATTAAACTGCCTATGTTTGCAATGGTCCACCAATACCTGTATGCAAATGACCTCTGTACTGATTGGCTAACCTTTTAGTATGTGAAAATACTGATGTAGTTCAAATTAAAAAGGCTGAAAACTATTGAGCAGATGTATATTTTATTTAAACTCCCTCTCCAGGCACTTTCCAATCAGGCCGTTCTCACAGTTGCCACACAAACGGCAGAGCGCTCGGAGGAAACAAACAGATGTGATACACACACTTAATTAACCTGCTTAACCAAAAAATATACTTCTACTCACCACTTCTGACATTTCCCATAATGGGCATAATGCATTGTCCTTAAATTTTACATGCCTTTTAATACTCAAGCACAAGTAAAAATAGCAACATATTTAAGACAAATCGGGACACGGATTCTTAATGCAGGACCTAAAATCATGGCAGACAAGCTCATTTAATATTTGATCAAATCTCTCAGCCGTGATCAAAGGCGATCGGCTTCTTTGGAGTGAATTATGGAGAAGTGGAACGCAGAGATGATGGCAGGATGGGGAGATAGACGCGGGCGGTAATGCACTTCTGGAAAGATGTAAGACGGACTCAACCCAGCTCTCCGAATGAAAGAGACCTGAGTCTTACTCATGCACTCCATCTTCATGCAAATGCATTTGGAATTAGTTGGGAAAGGAAGAGCGACGTAGAAACCAGCACGCTTTGTCTCTTTCTAGTACAGCATGTATATTACGCTTTCAAACGCATCAAACCACACTAGTTCAAGTAGAGATGTGAATGCGTTTACAAATCTCATCTTCTTATGCGTGTTACATGAACTACATCTTATCTACATACATGAGCAGAGAAACACATTCCTTGCATCAGTTCATCAGGCACATTTTTAAAGAAGTACTTTACCTATAGTGTAAATGGATGTGTAAATAGCTACAATGGTAATTCAACTACCATTCAAAGGTTTGGGGTTGGTAAGAATTTGTCATTTCTTTTAGAAAACCTCTTCTGTGTTTATTTGATCATAAAAAAAGACTGAAAAATTTATTCCTGAGATCAAAGCTGAATTTTCAGTAGGGCTGCCCCCTACTGGTCGACTAAACAAACAATTAGTTGCAGGATTTTTAATTATCATTATGGGCCAAGCACCAAAGGTGCGTAGGCACCTATTGAAATAGTTGCCGTTCCTATTATTATTATTATTCTTCCGCTCTTGAGTCTATGGCAGCCCATAGAACCGTATGGTAAAAAGTTGTGAAATTTGGCACACAGATAGAGGATAGTCCCAACTGTCACTATAGCAAATTTTGAGTCTCTAACTCAATCCTTCTAGTGCCACCTCCTGTCCAAAGTTGCCCTTATGTTTATGCTAATAACTTTTGAACCATAACTAGAAACACAATTTTTTCCCTTGATTCCTTGGCTCAAGCCGATTCGATTGCACCCTATGACGTCATTTCCCGTCATGAACATTTCCCCGCCATTTTGAATTTTCCAAAAAAGCTACTTTTTCGATCTCCTCCTAGGCCGTTGCTCTGATTTTCACGAAAATTGAACCAGATCATCTTCAGACCATGCCAACAAAAAGTTATTAAATTCAAGTTGATTCGTTGAATCGTTTTTGATAAATGCGCAAACAAATTTTACGTAGCAGTTGCAAAAATACTCTTAAGGCTGTATCTCTGCAATGCTTTATTGTATTCAAACCAAACTTGGTACATGTCATCACGAGAATGACCTGAAGTGACCCGCAGCATTTCGGTGCAGTGCCAGCTACTGGTCCGGAGATACAAAAAATGACTATTTTGGCTTATAACTTCTGATGGGTTTGTCCAAAAATCATAAAAGTGGTCTTGTTAGATTCGGGACATCATGCCGAGTCGATAAATATCCAATTATCCCATATCAACCATTTTGGGCGTCGGCCATTTTGAATTTAGTCTAAAAATGCTGTATTTTGCGAATGCATTAGCATATCGTTACGAAACTTGTTATGTGTCTTCTGCTCCATGCCCTGAAGGTGCTCAAAAAGTTTTGGGGCAGTGCCACCTTGTGGTCAAAATGTATAACAAAATGTACACAAAGGCAAATAACTTTTGAATAAATTAACCTATTATGATGAAACTGGTCATAATACATTCCTTGGCTACTGCTGAGAACATAGATATCAATTTTGCCATATTTGGTAAAACGTCCTCTCCTCCATCTTGTTATTAGTTAAAAACCTACTTTTTCAAACTCCTCCTAGGCCGTTTGTCTGATTTTCACCAAAATTGACTCGTATCATCTTCAGCCCATCCCGACACAAGGTTATTGATTTCACATCAATAGATTAAATAGTTTTTGCTTAACACAGCGATGAAGCTGAGGCATGATGCCAAAATGACTCTTAAGGTTGTATCTCTGCAATGTTTTGACATATTGACAGCAAACTGTCCATAGCCCCGTTTCCACCAAAATTACCCGGAACAATTTGTACCAGGAACTTTTTTACAGGAACTTTTCTCCCCCCCAGACCTGCAGCTGTCTGCGTTTCGACCGCGATAAAGTTCCGAGAAGATTAGGCAAATTAGTCCGGTGATGTAGGACTGCACGCGACTGCTCCTCCAAATCAGTGAAGGACAGTAATCATTTTTAAGTGTACCGATTAAACCGATCTGGTGTTCACATGTGATGACTTTCAATCGCAATCATTTTGTCACATGCAGTTTGTCTGCTGCATCAAAAATGTCGCCGCTGTTTTCTCTCCAGCAGCTGAATGTGTTTACTGTAGCCATAGCAACTCTTAACGGCCACCAGGACTAATACAGTATTATTTATAGCTATTTGTTGTAAAGTGTAATAATCGTCTCAGAAAAAAAAATCTTCTGTCAGGCGCAGTTAAAGTAAAAACTCCCCGGGGCAATATACGCTGTGTCATTACTCCAACATTATCTTCATAACTCTCGAAATAAAAAGTTTACCCCTCAGAAAAATTTACTTTCCTCTCTCGTCAACATGAGCGCGGCACGCGCCGTCACGTCATGTAAGGACACACACTTAAAAGTAATCGGTCAGGTCGTTTACATGGTGAAAAAAAATGAATAACGAGTATGGAAGAGATTTAAGCTGTGCTGCTTTTGCTGGTTATGTATAGGTTTACTAAAGAGGTAATTAACAACGACAGAAAAGAGCACTAATATGCAGATTCAGCAGCAAATTCAGAAAGTTTGTAAAGCTAGATTTAAAATGACAATGTATATTATTATCAGCTATTACGGACATTGAACGTGAGATGGCTGAGACGACCGCGCGCCACCAGACAGAGAGCAAGACTGATATTTACTGAACGCAGAACCAACCTCGCAAAAGACTTTTAAAAATGCCTGTTGAACTAAAATGCTGCGTGAGCTCAACCAATCAGCATGTTCAGCGCCCAAGTCCCGCCCTCGAAAGTTCCTGAACTTTGAAAAAGTACTACCTCGCGAGCAGGGCCGTTTGGAGGGGGAAATATTTACCCGGAACTTCATTTAGACCCTGGTTCCTGCGGTCTAAACACAAGAAGTACCACCCAAAGTTCCTGGTTCCTGGGTAAAGTTCCTGTGGTGGAAACGAGGCTCATGTGTCATTGTCACCTCACCCTGACCACACCACATTCATTTGGTCACAGCGCCACCTATTGGTAAAAAGTGATACATTATTAAATAGTTTTGTTTTTTAACTTTATGTATAATTGTATATCTTTTTTGCCTCAGCTTATGTTAATAGGTCTTTAATGGTTCATTTTTGCAGCTGGTCACTCCCAGCCATGTTGGCATGTCTCATTTTCTTCTTTGCGCTTGGCCCCGGAATTGCTGCTTGCAGCTATATTTAGAATTGTTTTTGTTTAATTGGCAAAGACAATAAAGCTTTATTTTTTATCTTTCTCAGACATAAAACTCAAGCCATTTTCTGATGCCACCTCCCAAGTATTTATCTAAGTAATTAAAGGCCAAAAAAAAATTCAATAAAAAAAATTCAAGTTTTTAGCTTTTAGTATGAGTGTGTTAGCCTTAAAGTTATGAATAAGCTGGTATGTTCCAAAACTATGACACAATGTGCATTTAGGAGATTCAAAACTTACAGTCTCTCACTTCCGTTAAAAACGAATCTCAGATTTTGATGACATCATCGCAGACTTCACCTTCTCGTACAATCAAATGCTCTCTAGAATCTAAAGCCCCGCCCCCTACACTGCTGAAGCTGCGGCTGAAGTCGGTCAGTAGGTCACACATTTACTGTATTTTCTGTATACAAATTTAACATTTAGTAATCAAAAAGCCTTTTCCCGAAAGGTTCATCTTGTAAAAAGGGGGTTGTTTTATAATCAGGGTCAGAACAATACGGTATATGCAAACATATCATGTTATTTTTATGATTTTATGACAGTCAAAATGACATACAGCATTTTTAACTAATGCCTGCTAAACGATGAAGCGCGATAAAATTATGTATTGATGTACATACAATTTTCCAGGCTGTTAAGACTTTTTTTTTTGCATTCGCATCCATTTTAGTTGCTGTCTGGAGCCCTGTTCTTTTTTATATATAGCGAGGAGAGCTCTGGTAAACTAAGATGAAAGAGAAGAGAGAGGAAAGGAAATCCTAAAAAAGGGGGAAAAAGTGTTTATCTATATAAAAAAGCCCTTGCTTTCTGCAGCAGTATTATCTTGGAGAGAAGGATAGTCAATCCTACACTCTGCCATGAAAAGCAGAGTGTGAGTAGAGGAAAGATGAAGTCTTCATCTCCAAAAAGCACTGGGGAGAAAGTGGAAAAAGACACAGAGACGAGAAGGAGCTTTACAGCGATGTTCAAAGCATTCTGCAGATACTAAACACGTCGACAGCTGAGGATGCTAAACCCGCCGAGCTATAGAGAAGTCATGTAAAAGAGCCTGAGTTTCCAATCAGCTCAGTGCAAAAAATGACCTTTTTGCATTAATGTATGGAGATGAAATAGCGCTTCTAGGCTGCCATATGATGAGGTACAGACCAGCATATAAACAAATCCAGGATGAATTCATTTCTTACTCTCCACTATGACATTCAGAGTTAAAGGGATACTTCACCGCTTTTTCATATTAAACTATTTTATTCCCTTAACTAAGACGAGTTGATACATCCCTCTCTCGTCTCAGTGCGTGATCTTAAAGGGTTAGTTCACCCAAAAATGAAATTGATGTCATCAATGACTCACCCTAATGTCGTTCCCCACCCGTAAGACCTCCGTTCATCTTCACACACAGTTTAAGATATTTTATATTTAGTCTGAGAGCGTATCTAAGTGTATGCCCACTATACTGTCCATGTCCAGAAAGGGAATAAAAACATCATCACAGTAGTCCATATGAGACATCAGTGGGTTAATCAGAATCTCTTGAAGCATCGAAAATACTTTTTGGTCTAAAAATAACAAAAACTACGACTTTCTTCAGCATTGTCTTCTCTTACGCGTTTGTTTTCAAACCTCAAATAAAGATTCAAACGGCCATAAATCAGTGAATCGATCAATAATTCGGATCGCATGCCAAACTGCTGAAATGACGTGACATTGGTGATCCGAATCATTGACCGAATCATGAATCAATCCGCTGATTCATAACTGTTTAAATCTTTATTTGAGGATTGAACACAAACGCCGAATTGGGTTGCTAGGCAACGTGTGGGAGAGGACGCTGGCGTTGTCTGTTCGCCGCTTCTCCACCCAAATATCATGTTACTGTACTATTAGATTTAGATTTTATTTTATTTTCTTATGTTTGTGACTAGTCTAACAGTCAGAGCTACAATTGGGACTGTTGCTGATTGCTGGCAGCCACTGAGAGGACGTTGTTCGTCTCTTCGCTTCGTTTTCCACCGCTTCTCTGATGTTTATGTTTGAATTGCTGCGGTTGGTTGGTTCTGGTTTGAAGGGCATTTGATGTTTCTCGCCGCGGCTGCTCACTGGTGGTCTCCCTCAGGCTTGAGCTGCATGGTGGCTGAAATTTGCACCGGGCTAGCGTCATCCGGGCCAGCGTCATCGGCGTCCGGCATGATGTTGGGATGTTCCGCTTCTCGGCTGCGCCGCTGTTCCGTCTTGCATTGCAGCCGTGGAGCGGCTTGGACTTCTGCGCCGACCCCGGTGTGTCCACAGAAGTGCCCGGAGAGCTTTGTCTGCCTCCTGCATGGTGCTGCGGTGATCCCCATCGTTTGAATCGTCATGAAGACCCATCAACTGGTCTTCAGCTGTCATGCCTCGGCGATGTCATCAGGACACACTGCCGCTGGGAGAAATTTAAAACATGGAGTGGACCACAGTGTGCTGCGGAGCTAACAGAGACTTCCACCATCAGCTGTTTTCTGTTCACCATCAGCTCTGTTTCTGTTCACCATCAGCTCTGTTTCTGTTCACCATCAGCTCTGTTTCTGTTCACCATCAGCTCTGTTTCTGTTCACCATCAGCTCTGTTTCTGTTCACCATCAGCTCTGTTTCTGTTCACCATCAGCTCTGTTTCTGTTCACCATCAGCTCTGTTTCTGTTCACCATCAGCTCTGTTTCTGTTCACCATCAGCTCTGTTTCTGTTCACCATCAGCTCTGTTTCTCTCCTGTTTTCTGTGTTGGTTGATTGTTTGTAGTATCCATTTGCATTTGTACTTGTTATTCATTGTTTTGTTTTGTTATTTTTTCCCCCCTTTGTTGCACTTTGAGATTTTTCGGAATGAAAAGTGCATTATAAATAAAATCTATTATTATATATATCTATTATATATGTGTGTATATATATATATATATATATATATATAATTATATATATATACACACACATATATAAATGCATTGAGGCAAGGCAATCTACACACAGCAGAGAGACTGGCCTCCTGTATCTGTGTTGTTGTGAAGTTCAGCTGTGCCGAACAGCATTATGAGCTGGATAACTGAATAAACTGAACTGAACTGCATTTATGCTCATATACTACCGCTCAAACATTTGGGGTTGCTGAGATGAACCGCTCCATTGTTTTGAGTTTTTTAATGAACTTGATTCTTTTAATTTAGACTAACTTAAATTTACCCTAAACGGGGCAGGGATTTCTATTTCCCAGCATGCTTTGCCATGCCAAAGCATTGTGTAACCAATTAACAAGGTGGCATTAATTGGATTAGCCAGTTAAAGCTAGTCAAGTTTCCACCACTAACATTAAGAAAACATTATATTTTTAAGTTAAAATAAAAATTATTATTATTATTATTTGAGTTTTGCAAACTTATTTGGGTTTACTTGTGCAGTGAAAATAGTATTACTATGAAATATTACAAAATCATTATAATATCTGTTTATAGCCCCATTTATACTTACAAGTTAGTCTCCTTAAGACCTATATTAAATTAAAAACAGTTATAGTTATAATATTATTTTCATTATTACTTATAAGAAGGCCCACAGGAATCTGCGCGCACATGATCATAATCCATTATACACTGATTTATAATAATGATTTATTAATTTGTCAGTCATATGTTGAATGAATGTTTTTATAAAGACTCAACCTGCATTGCTAAAATGTTATTAGATTATTGTTACAATGACTTCTTAGTAATTCAGATTTATGTCAAATAAGTGAATATATTATTATTATTAATAGCTGTGTTGTTCTACTAATTGAGTAATAATAATACAGTTACTAACTTCTATAAATGCATCACTGATGGCTTTAAGTAACGTGAAAACGTATACATTTTAAGTTGTTTATTTGAAAATGTAACTAATAAATGATAATTCCTGTAATAAAATAATTGAAAAACAAAACGAAAATCATGAATACCAACAGTATCTTTTTAAACATTCCATAGTATAATTTTTTTTTTTAAATAAAAAATTTCAAACTGCTATAAGCAACATCATGCATTTGGCTGAGGAGATATATAGATTTTAATAAATTAAAATTGTCATTCATGGAAACACACGACTGACTAATTACTCATAAATTAGTGTATGAATTATGAGCATGCACATTATAAAGCAAATCCATCACTTATAAGTAATTATACAAATAATATAAACAACTACAACGGTTGTTATAATGCAGTATAGGCCTTAATGAGTCTTTCTAAACATACTCATAGAATAATAATACTTACTTACATATAAGCATAAATGGGGCTATAATTCATTATAAGCATGGGCTTCAAAGTGTTACCAATATATTTTAAAATGTAATTTATTCCTGTGATGGCAGAAATCATTCTAATATGCCGATTTGATGCTCAAGAAACATTCCTGGTTATCAATATTGACACCAGTTGTATATCAATATGGACAATGGCAAAGTTGTCAATGCCACTGCAAAGGGTGAATTTAAAATTTTCATGTTTACTTTGGTGAAAAATAAGTATAAATGTTGTTAAAATTGTTGCTAAATGTGTGTGTGCTTGTTTTTGTGACATATCAGGACACAAATGTGTATAATGACATGGGTATGACACAGGTATTACAGAAGAGGGTGACTTATGAGGACATTTCCCCATGTCCCCACTTTTCAAAATGCTTATAAATCATCAGGATGAGTTTTTTTGAAAATGTAAAAATGCAGATTGTTTCCAATGATGGGTAGGAGCAGGGGCAGTGTAAGGGGATAGCCAATGGAATGTCCCCAAAATTCACAAAAACAAACGTGCGTGCGTGCGATGAATATACATGCATATGCTTTTGCAGAGGAATCAAAATTGCTATGAAATGTTCATTTTACTGGTATTACTATCAACTAAGTGACTGCCCTCGTTTGGACATCAGTGTCATTACTTTTGGCTAACTGAGAGAATTGAAGGAACGCAACTCCATTTTTCTATCTTTGTATGAACACCTCGGCTAGAGTGTTGAGAAGGAGCAGAGATGGCCCAATGCATCTAGACACACACACACACACACACACACGACCATAAAACCTTGATTACTTCTGCAATGAGGTGGCTCTCAGCATAGGACAGAGGGCGACCAGGGGCCGGTGTGTATCTTTGATTTACAACACACACATCGCCTCCCTCAGCCAGCTGAGGCTTTCAACCGCAACACCATCAATCCTCATTACCTCACATGGTAAAAACAACACAGACCCTTATAAGGAATCAGGGTTCTTTCACACAGCCTCATGGGCTTCTCAATCTGGTGGAGAACATGTTTGTGGGCCGTGTCCCTACACATGAATCTTCAAAAACATGAATCTACAGCCAAAAAGAGGAGCGTTTCTTTAGAGAAACCATTTCCAACTATATTATACGCTTTATGAAGAAACTGTGTGAGAAAATGCGTGTGATCTCCAACATTGCGCTAGCATAGTGTGGAAGCCCAAGTCAAAAGATCATGATTTGACCCTTCGGAGACAAATTTTGGGAATTCTAGAAGATCCCTCAAATCCGACCGCGGTGAAGGAATTTCCCTTGTGGTGATTTTGAGTGGCTCAATATCATATGATATCATCCTAGGGCTGTCACGATTCTTCAACTGAATTCAAGTACTCGATTAAAAAAAATCCTTGATTGCAATTTACAGGTTCACGCTATGCTACGTTATCATTTACACGTGTGGAGGGTCTCTCAAACGCCATCTCTGAATATGCTGTGAGTTTGGGTTACTTATAACATTCATCTGTTATTCATCTGCACCATTTCACCAGATTTGTAAGTTAAATCATTTATAAACCTATTCGCCAACACAGGAGAATACATCAATTTTTCCAAATATCCAACTGTTCATTGCGATTTCAAAATAAACGTTTAAATCAAGTTTGCTTGTCTTACAGAAATTACAGCAGCTCTGTAGCCTTTCTAAAGATTAAGTAAACATTTTAATCAAATGTTGTTTGGACAAAATGAAACAAGGATTTGATTGGCTGTTAAGTGTAACAACACCAGACCGTTGGCTCCCTCTGCAGGCATTCGTTATAATACACAATGTACATAAGATCATTTATATCTTCTAATGTACATAAGATAGTTTATATTTTCTATGGTATACATTTTCTAAAAGTGTGGTTTTATGCAACCATGTGATTACTTGTTTTTGAAACTTTATTTGAACCAAATATTATTGCTTCATTGTAATTTTATATGTATTTAAAGTTTTTTTTAAATGCTTAGGTCTTTTTTTACCACAAGAAATATCGGATTACTCGATTAATCGTCAAAATAATCGACCAATTACTCGCTTACCAAAATAATCGTAACTCTTACTGCCATGAAGGAAAACTCTTAGTAGTAAGATAAAATATGACCCCAGATGAGGGGTCCATTTTTAATGACAACTGAGATCCTAATAATAATGTGTTCGATTTATATAGCGCTTTTCTAGACACCTAAAGCGCTTTACATATAGAAGGGGGAATCTCCTCAACCACCACCAATGTGCAGCATCCACCTGGATGATGCGACGGCAGCCATATTGCTTTAGAACGCTCACCACACACCAGCTGATTGGTGGAGAGGAGACCGAGTTTGACAGTTTGACCGAGTTTGACAGTTTGACCGAGTTTGACAGTCATCCTACAGTTTGACATGGTTTACAGCGGAGCTCATGACAAACAACTATCATATAAGACCCATACAAACGTATGTAGCGTGCACCCGACTTTAAAAAAAGTGTGATTTGAGGTATCATTCTTGGTGATGATAATTTGAGCCTTAGAAAACACCACTAAAAAGTAATCTTATAAGTTGGGCTTGTCAAACCCCATTTTTCAGAGGCTAGTGTTTTATAAACGTGTGGTGTCTACAGTTATTGGAAGTGATTGAGCTCAGCCTAGATAGAAACTCCACTCGGCATTCAGTCCTGCAACAATGTCCTAATTAGACTGTTAATGATCATTCCGGCCCTGGATAAAGACTGGAACATCCACCTTGAAAAAGTGCCTATTTTTGCTATAACAAATCATGGTAAACCAAAAGAACGCTCACTGTTCATTTGACCTCCCAGTTTAAAATGAATGCTGACTATCCTGCTGCGGCAGCATACTTGTAAACACTTATTTATTCAGGGTACAAGAAAACCCTCTCTTTTTCGGAGTGTGCGCTTAAAGGCGATTACTCTGCAACATTGGAGTTACTAGCCTACATCCATAAGCACCAGACTATCAAAACTGCCGTACAAAAATACAAGCTCTTTGATGACAAGCAATTTGTAATGATATGAAGATTGTCTTAACGGCAATCGGACCAGTAAAAAAGATAAGGCATAGAAAGACACTATTAGCAAATCCATATGGAAAAGTAACATTTAAAAAGTTGCTTTCACATGTAAACAGTTTAGACTAGGGGTTTTCAAAAGTGGGGACTTTATGGATTTAACATTAAATAAGCAAAACATAGACACTTAAGGCTTCTATATTTTAATGTCTGTGCGAAAAGTAGGCACAGACTACTTTTGCTCTGCTAAGTTTTGGTTCATTTTTTGCTACGTGCTTCAAGAAAAAGTTCATGGAGACCGAAACGGCAAGCGCAGTTCTCTTTATTTTTCAAAAGTGCAACGTTTTTGCTGTTATTTGAAAGTACACAAATAAAAATAGACCCTTTCCCATTTTAAACCATGCCTTACTCTTGTCCGACAGAGTAGTTTAAGTCATTTCTGCTGATATAATCCAAGCGATCGCGCTGGCGCCTCACACGCAACATTATCAGTTCTTCTCACATTGCCAACTTGACATCACATCACTCCCTCTTATGAGATAAATAAACAAAGAAAACATATTCGGTTACTCAATTTAATTAGCCTGTTGTACAATACGTGTAGGCTGTCACTCAGCGTGAGCATGCTGCAGTGTTATTTCAAATATTAATAAAACATTTTATGTATGTGAGTGAAAATTGGGACGCGACATAAGTACAAAGCCTTCTTTACCGGTACATGATAAATAGGCAGTTTAGCAACCCACAATGGGGCAAACAACTTATTTAATGATGCCGATTGAGAGGAACACAAACAGCAATCTAAGTTTCGCTTTAAAAGATTAATATTTAAAATAAATGTTGTTATGAATAGCACTATAATTTATATTTATTTATACATATTTGTTCTGAACAGGCATTACAATTAAATAGAGTGAGGGGGAGGTAAAATACATATTTACAAAGTTTCTTTTTATTTATAGTATTTTACATTATTTCTGAAACTAATAATAAAATGCGACTTACACGATACAACTTATTTTCTGAAAAATGGTAAATAAAAATCGAGCTGTAACCTATTATTAAAAAGAAGGCCTACACTTACAATGGGGACCGTTTGCACCAATAAACCAAACATATGTTCATTACTCTCGCCCATTTTAACTTTGGTAATTATTACTGTGAGGGGGTCCTTGGAAAATGTTGTACCCTATAAGGGGTCCCTGAGTCCAAAAATTTGAAAACCCCTGGTTTGGACAATCATAAAGCACATTCACATACAGAAGTCTTAAATGTACAGTAGCAATAAAAGTGAGATGCTTTTATCTGTAGGAAACCTTATTAAAACGTGTTACTCACCATGAACCGCAGGTCATCGAAGCCGTTGAGCAGAAGCTTGCTCTCATACTGTGGAAGGCCTATATGCTCCAACCAATCGCCCACCGGCTGTTCAAGTAGCCTCGCAGATCCACCTGCGGACAGAGGAAGGCGCTTGAGCAGCGAGAAACCGTTGAGACGGTAGCATCGGCACTCTGAGGAAGAGACGTGGCACTGCCACATCATCCTCGGCCAACAGTGCCGAGAGCACAAACACCAAGAGGGCAAAGGCGACAGGATCCCGGCCGAGAGGTGTGGCTGCTCCCACAGCAGGAGCGAACCACGCTTGCTAAGAATGAAGTGTGTGTTCCCGAATTTGGGATGAAGATGGGCCCAATGTTGAGGTTGATCACAGATTTAGACTCCACATTACCTCCCAATTTATGTTTCAGAGGCTTTAGCAAGTTGCTATGAAATATGCACACGGAAAACAACTGGGTGCCGAGACCAGCAAATATCAAAGTTTCCATTTGAGTCCAAAAATCACCCTATGAATCAGAGGTTTGATTTCACAAGCCAAAGAGCGAGAGAAGACGACGTGTATCCCCAGAAACGACATTGTAATAAAACCAATTTCTTTAGAATCCCGGAAAAGCTAGTTCCTGAAAATGCGAGCTTGCAGATCCATCTTTGCACACCCTAATTGACTGAGCAGTTTAATGAGGAAAAGCACAGCAGAGGATCAGGGAAAAACATCTCACAATTGAAAGTTGGCATTTCCCTCCTGGGGCGTCCACGCGGAGGTATGTGCACAAATAAACTTCCCACATTAAGCAGACATGTGTTGTGCGTCCAACTCTATGCCCAAACAATTTCTACCAATCCCATGAAGACCTAAAACGTCACAATCTCCTGATCTCCTAAGCGTGACTAAAAATTGCTATGAGACTCAAGCGTAAGCCTGGGAACTCTTAACCTGTGCATACTGCGCTCTTCATCCTCATGCAAATTAACTTCTAATCCAATCTCTATGATAGGGGTGCTTAAAAGTCAGGCAGGATTGCATGACTTGCATGGTACAAAGTCACTCTGTAGTTCTCAGGATCAAAGGTACATGAGATCAAGCACTGGTGTTTAGTAGGCAAATAGAAAAAAAGCAACTCTTTGCTCTAATAAAACTCCTGATATCATCTTTATTCTACAACAATCATGCTTGCGTATGATTACATTTAACTGCCGAATAAGCTGTCCAAACACATGCCTCATCAATAACCATTGGACTTAAATTCTGTCTAATCCGAGAAGAAAACCAAAAATGAATGGAAAACCAATGATCCAATGAGTCATTCAACTTAATCAGAGACTCCCAAACGCAAAAAGAAAAGAAAAAAGTACGAGACTTGCTTTTCCAACACAACAAAGTCTCCCAGAGTCCCATTGAAGTCCATCCAGAGAAAGTGGGTGCACTTCCCAAACCGGTCAATCCTCCGAGTGTTGCAGACGTGTAGATATCCCTCCAGTTCCCAGAGACATCGCGGCAGCTGTATTAGTAATACAAGGTCAGTGGGATGCTTGTCGAGCCCCCAACCTGCTCCACAGAATGCCGCTCAAACTTGACACACTTTGCTGGCTGAGCGGTGCAGACGAGTCTGGATGTTGTAAGAAATGCAGCAGTAATCCCTTCGGCACAGAAGGTGCGGTCTCCTTGTTCAACCGGACACTGTCAATTCTGCTCTGCACCGCTTCTGCTCCGTCTCCTCCTTCCGCTCTCTCACTCCTGCTCTCCCCTCCCTCTCCCGTCTCCTCCCCTCCCTGCCTCGCTCTCTCTAAAAGAAACTGCGGGCCTGCTGTCTATTGTCTAAGGACTCATCAAACCTTTGTCCCATCCACTGACCCAACCAAGACCATTCCTCTTTTGCCAGTGTATTGTTGACTATGCTAACAATATCAGAGGCAGTGATTCAAAAGACAAAGAAGGTGTAATGTTAAATAGTGTTTACACATAAAGCAAAGCCCAAACACAGAAGCATATGCAGAGCTTCAAGGCTGGAGGCTGTAGATCTGAGTTTATTGCCAAGCTGCGGGGCAGTTCTTCTCCTAATTCCCCTGACACTCATGCATGTTAATATTTTAGCATCTTTATCCACATAGACAGAAACAAAATGAAACAATCTGCCAACAATTCTACGGCAGGAGTTTGCAAATGAAATATAATAATCTTGATGTGACCGAGGCCTGATATTAGGAGAGGCTCCAAGTCAAGGTTTCCTTGTCTGTCAAGTCTAAGAAGTTCACTTTAAATTCAAACACATTGTTTCCATCTAAATGGTACAGGTAAACCAAGATTGTTCCGGGAGGTGTCTAGGTGGTGGCTTTCTAGCCTTGTCAAAAGAGCCCACTCACTATGATAGCCCTAGATTTATTTGTCCATTGTATTGCTTATCCAAAAATCTGAAGTCTGATTTCTTAGAAAGGTAATTGCACACCTCAATAAGCGGCATGATTTGAGGTAACAAAGCAACACTTTAAAGGCTAATACTTTAGTTATGGGTTTGTTCAAATGCGTATTCGAGCAAAAGCAATAAATGCTGGCTTTAGTAAGCACCAATAACAAAATAAAAAACCAAGACTCATGTCCAAGTAGGATGCCCGCAGGAAACAGGAAATGAGGTCAGTGGCAGTGCCATGTGACAAAAGGACAGAGGAAGGACTGGTCCTCCTGCTAGGCTTTGAACTTATATGGGCCAATGAGCCCAGTTGGAACACAAAGGCCGCTTGCAAAGACACAAACCTCTTGAAACGGTGTTTACAGGCTTTACGATGAACTGAAGTGAGAATGGTGCTTAATTCGAGGCTTAAACTTAAGACCAGCAGCTTCCCCATTGGTTTTTGCAGGAGCGGGTGGTACAGCAAGCGTGACAGCCTCTCGGGTCTCAATTGATATAGCTTGGTTAAATCCAAAAGAAGGTCAATAAGCTGCCTCCATACAGAACAAGGTCATGCATCACCAAAGGCCGAATCGCCAAGCATCTCAGCGTCCATTGATTTAACTCTCAAGTGTCCCCTCGTCCTTCGACGGCACACTGGGATTTCTCATTCTCCATTTAAAGGGCCAGCCAACCCCATATCTTTACTCACTAAAGTAACTCTTCTGGACTTGGCCTTCGTCCTCCTCTCGCCCATCAAGTGGTTATCGGGTTTCATTGCTGGTCTACTCAGTCAGGTCTCGTTTCATAGGGGAGCTGATGCGGAGGCAGAACCTCATTCAAACATACTAGGGGTGTAACAATTCATCTTCTACTACATCGGTGTATCGATTTATATTTCCTTCTATGATCCAACTCGGCAAGTTGGCCTTCCGGAACGACATATATCGATCTAATATCGTTTTAAAAGGTAATCAATCGTTCTTGTTAATTCAACCTAAACCGTTGGTAGCACTTTATTCAAATAAAATGTGAACACATATGCCATTAATTGTTTACTTACTTGTTTATATCCATAATTAATTGTTACCTGATTCCCTTGTAAGAAACAACAGGAATCTAGGAAACTTCCCCTGTACTGACCAGTATCCAGGTGTTTATTTCAGTTGAATTTCTATGAATCATGAATTTTTGGCTAAAAAGATACTGAATCGATTTCAAGTCACTAAATCTTTCCGGATCGTATCGTATCGTTCTAAATGAACCAATATCGTCCTTGAATCGTATCGACAACCTCAAATCGTGATATGAATCGAATCGTTAAAACTAATCGTTACACCCTTAAAACATACAATCCACAAAGACACTTTATGCTCAGTTATGGTCAGGAGACCAAAGCGCTGGCCAACTTTAGGTACAATGAGCATTAATTAAAAATAACTTGCATCTTTAAGATGATTAAAGAAACGGGACAGCAGTATACAGACACAGTTTAAAGAGAAACAGCATCAAATACCTGCGGCCGTGCACTCCTGGTCTTTGGAGAAGTCAATGCCGGCACCAATCAAAGTCATGATCTTCTCAATCTGTAAGAGAAAAACAACCAACAAAAAAAATGAAGAGACACACCAGCGCGACTTGAAAAAAAGTGGAGTTTATGTTAAAACTTAGCATGAATGGTTTCCCAGCAGAGCAGATGAAGCGGTAATGCAGCGACAATTCCCACTGAGAAAACACCATCTATCATCCCAGGGTTATAAGAATCATGCACAATGCAAATAAGAAGCGACCTAATGCTGGACAGAGGAATATTTGGTTTCACCAGCCCTGACCAATACAAGTGTACTGAGGGTATGTCACCCACCCCCAGTTACACATCCATAGTGCAAATTCTCAAGAAAGTAAACACCAAGACATACAGATAAACAAAAACAAAAGAAAACATGCAGGAGAACAAGGGGACGACATGTAGTCACCGTCATCAATCACTAGTCCAGCTTGTAAAATATCGAACTTTAAAGGTACACTGTGTAACTTTTTTAGTTTATTCTTAGCTAAAAACACTTAGTTCTTTCAAAAATATATGTGCTCATTAATGTATATTTACTTCTTTCAAGTAATAAAGTATTCTCGTAAGTTTATAATATGCCATTGAAAACACATACGGGTGAGGGGTTCGAATGCCGGTCGCCATGTTGCCCCTCCATCTTGAAAGTACATTAGCCAAAGAGGGACATTCCCATAAATTCAAGCTTCGCCTTTCGCGTACCTCTAGCTCTCCCTCGCACCTCCGTCCCATCAACTGATCTCTGCTCACGGGAAAATGATTTAGCCTACAATGTGAACTTTGCCTTACGCTAATGATGTCGTACAATACACAGAATAATGAGAGCACGGATAAAAGTTACTTTACTAAGATTAGCTTGCATTCGTCTGGGAACCTGATAGCTGATCTTAGCAATGAAATGGTCAAAAAAATACGAAAACGTAAAACTATTATTCATTTTACATAGATGTCAACCTACATGTTAACTGACACATTAAATAACTGCAAATTATAATGGTTTTCTAAAGTAACCTCATCACTCGAAGGAGCACTCATGGACGAGGTCGAACTGGAAGCCATGTTAATCTTGGACTAAATCGGCCACCGTAGGAGTTACAACGAAATCGGAATTGAGAGGAACAGAAACTAATATTCACTGGATGGTCATATACCTTTTCAATATCACGCAGTGTAGCTTTAAGGCACCGTCTGAAAAGTCATAAGGGTTCTTTTCTTGCGTCTGATTATAAGGAGGACGTTTCTAAAAGTTAGCATGACACGACTCTTCTCTTGTATCTCGCTGGACTCAGCATTCATTGATCACGTCGTCCACACCTAGCCGTGATTGACAGAATGCTGCAGTGACTGAAAGAACGAACGCTGATTACATTACATCAGTCATTTCAGCACGAGAATTCATTCGGTCGTGAAAAGAATTCAATAACTTCAAAAACGAGCCGCGTCCAGAGTCAATGAGATTAAGATCGAGCAGTTTATGAATCTACTGATGTGTGGAAGCAGCACATAATTTTTCAGTACAGCGCTGGAGTTACGTAATATAAAGACAGCGGAGGAGGTGACGAGGCGTTTACAAATGACGCACAAATTCTTTTAATTGGGGGATGATGTGTCTGTGCAACTGGCATTAATGTGACAAACAATAATGAAACGCGAGTTAGTAAAAGAAAACAGTGACGGCAAAGCTGCCGAGCAATAGCTTATCAAAGGTAGTGAGGTCAAAAAGAGAGCAGGAGACTGAAAAAGGGAGAGAGAGCTCGAATCCTGCCACCGCTGCCAAGAAAAGCTGGCCCAGAGAGGTCTGCGAGAAGACAAGGTTTCCTAACCACTAGTGACAGCTACACATTGAAAGGAATAGATTAAAAAAAAAAAAAAGACATTAAAGTTCAGCCCTGATTTACTCATCCTCGAGTTGCTTGAAACCTATGTCTTGCAAAAATGAAGATATTTTGAAGAATTGAATGCTGCTTTCTTCCATACCATGACAATGAAGGCAGGGATGGTTGAAAATTTTGAATTTTTCTCATGCAAAAGTATTATAGTTACATACAAAATGTATGTAATTTCTACATAAAATTAGTTCAGGCAAGTAAATTTTATATATTAGTATTCAATTCAAGAATGTAGAAATTAAAGTGTAAATATCATCGTTATAAAATTAAGTAAAACTACTCAACTTATTTGATACTGGAGTTCCCATCATGCATTGGGGTTTAAATTATTTATGAGGTTGATTTTTCGCTGTATTTCCACTTTTATCATTGGTTTCTACTGAAAATGACACATTCATACTCATTAACGATCCATCAAAAGTTACCGTCAGTGTGTGTTGTGTACCAAGTATTGAGGTCTCTGTTCAAGTGCCGCGTTACTACTATTACATAGATTTGGTTTCTTCACAATGTCAATTGTATTATTTACTTAGGTGTTTCTTTCACTTTAAAGGAAGTTCACACTTTAAAAGAGAGATTTAATTCAATGTAATATATTGTTTGAGTAAAACAACACTTCGTAGAAATTACTCAACCTTTTACTGGCCAAGTTAAAAATGTTTACTTAATTCCATTTGTGAAATTAACTTAGAAAATATGAGTGCAAAAACTAGACAAAGAAAAATGTAATACATTTTCCTTTTTTTCAGTTTGCATGTAAAAGAACAGCATGGACATTCTGAAAAATATCTCCTTTTGTGTTACATAGAAGAAAAAGTCACTGGAACATCAGTGCTATTTAAGCATTATTTATATAGTATTTAATATTTTGATTGAGTTTTTTCCATTTTTATGTTTTTTCCATTTTTATGTTTAAGCCTTTTTAAGTATTTTTGTTATGGGCTTTTGTGATTTTAGTTTTTTTTTCTATCTTTTATTTATTTTATTTCAATTTGAGTCATTAATACTTCAGCTTAACTTAATACTTAACTTTATTCAGCTACCTGCCAAGGTGACATTTATAATAAAATGATAAAACATTTATTTTTGAAATATTTTTTTTCTATTTTACTTC
This sequence comes from Pseudorasbora parva, assembly GCF_024679245.1. Taxonomy (NCBI): domain Eukaryota; kingdom Metazoa; phylum Chordata; class Actinopteri; order Cypriniformes; family Gobionidae; genus Pseudorasbora; species Pseudorasbora parva. Next base: position 37,829,979 of record NC_090177.1, read on the forward strand.
AGCGTAATTTACTGCCATTGACTGCCACTAAATGCTTAAAAATATATAATGAAAGTCAATGGGAACCAAAACTGGTTGGCTCTTCAAAATATCCTCTCATGTTCAACAGAAGAGAGTAAGTCGTACAGGTTTGGAACGACGTGAGGGTGAATAAACGATGACAACATACATTTTGGGTGAATTATACCTTCAAATTTTACAAAAGAGCATCATGAGGATGCGTAAATAATGATTTTTTTTGTAAACTATTAATTTACAAAAGAACACTTTGCTATCGGTAATATCCATCAAAAAAAGGAGCGTTCTGCACGATCTGCCATAACTGGAGCAGCAGTAAAGAGCAGAGGAACAGCAGAGCTGGACAGGAAGCCGGAGGGACGTGTGGAGTGTCTTACTCTTTGGGGCGGCCGATGTCTCCATGGAATAGAGAGGGAATGCCTCTGTCTCTGCAGGAAGAAAACCAACCTTTGTTCAAATGCTATTTTGGGAGAACAATGTTTGAGACTTGACAATGGCACACCTTTAATACAGTTAATGGGAACTAAATATAACCATGACATCCAGGTCGGTTGGGCACCTCAGTGACCATGTTTCCAGAAATAAACCCTTTTGAAGACGCACAAATGCTTGAATGGCTGTCAAGAAAAATGAACAGCCTGGGAAAGAGGAAAGCGGGAATGCTTTGATCCCCAAGTTAACGCCAGTTTGGCTCCATCTACAACAGGAGAGCATTTTTGATTTAAGGACTTTTCATTCCAGTCTCATCCTGGAAAGAAAATCAGAAGGAAGATGAGTCATCAGTTATGTTCGACATCCCTCTGTCCCACAGCACTTTCCTCATTTTAGGCATACAGCGCATCTGTTAGAGCTCACGGCGCGTGAATGGCAGATTCTACAGCTATTCACTTCTCTTTTACCAATTTCCACTCTGATATGGCTCGTGGTCAATCCATACGAGTCTGTCAATGATTGCTGATATAATGTTATATCATTGCCATGGGATTTTTTCCCCTCTCTCTCTATAGATAGAGAAACTATGGTTACAAAGCTCATCCTTCCCTCAGGACATTTTGACCTGAAACTCATTTTTAAACAAAATAAAAAAATTGAGAGTTCATCTGAGTGGTCCAAAACCCTTGGACTTTTGTTGCAATTGAACCATGAATGCAAACACACACAAAAAATGCCTGAATTTGAGGAGTTTTGTGGTTTAAAAAAACCCCGGAAGTAACAAAATTATTCCCCCTTTGCGTCAAATTGAACCCATAATAAGGAATGGAATGCTTTAGTATACATAGAAAAACCTAAAAATGCTCAAAATTCGAACAAAAAAATTGAACTACATGTGTTTATCTGAATGCATACCGAAGAAAAACTGACTTTAGGACCCAGCGGAATAGCTCATATTCTCCATATAGAGCTATCTAGTGGCAGGAGTCATTAAATATCATCTTATATTATCTTTTTTTCCCCACAAGAGGTTGTCAAAGATTCTCTAACATGCTATACGCCATATTTCACCACTGGCTCTTAATGCGCTGTGTTTCCTTCTGGAGCTTCAGTGAAGGTTTGAACCTTTTTTAATAGTTGTGTTTGAGTCCCTCAATCGTCCTCAGTTTGAAATGATGGATCTCAAAATGATACAGTCACCGCTGGAGAGGGTTCAAATGTGCAAAAGATGCTGGAAAACTGAAGAGTTTGCAGGACCTGGAGGATTTCTCTGAAGAACGTTGGTCAGTTTAACTGCTCAAGACAAACAAGAGACTCAAGAACAACCATCACACACACACACACACACACATCATCATCAGGAAACAACACACAGTATAGAGAATTAATGTATGTAAACTTTTGAACGGGTCATTTTGATAAACTCTTAATTATGTTAAGTTAATTATGTCGTTAATGCAAAAATGAAATGGGGTAATTTTCATTTTTGGGTGAACGAACCCTTTAATGACAATATAGGACAAGGCAGCAAAATACAAAGCGTTGCCCACTTCACTTTTATATTTTAGTTTTTGAACCTTTGGGTTTGTTTTTAAAGCATCAGCATATAACCATGTTTGTGTCTATCCATTTCTAATGTACTGCAGACATTCAGTCTAGCAGAAAGGAAATGTACATTCACCACTTGTTGGTCACTCTTGTCAAGAAAGTGAGTGAGGACACAGATTTATCAAAATCACACGTCATCAATAGCGGTTCACTTACGCTACCGTACTGGACGTTACCCCAAACCAACCTTTTTATGGGCACTTGTGTACGGTTCGCAGATTCACATCAATCGAACACAGGTGTGCAGCAAAAGTGCGTAAAAAATGTGAAAGTACCCTAAAAGCTCTGACTGCTAACTGGATTTTAACCCCAAACCCAAACTTTTCTTTGCCACAAATGCAGTCTTTCATATTTATCTACATCAGTATTCTTCAGTGTGTCTGCTGACCTTATCACACAACTGGAAAAGAAATTAGGATGATTAACGAACTGATGTCTGTCTAAACTTGTGATATATTTCACTGCAGAAAAATGATCAAGTATAATTAACCAGAGCAAACGTTACATGAACACTTGCGTAACTGGGGGAATCTCACAAAGCCTGTCAGGAAACTGATTTTGCATTATAAAAATGACCTATTTCTAGGACCATTAAGTTCTGCAATATTACGCGTTACTACTGTTGGATTATAAGTCTGCACTGTATGGATTTATTAAGGAAGGGTCTCATGTCTGTTTCACTGAACAGCAATTATAATATGGGTTATTATCAAGAAAACAGAGTCATCTAGAGGCAAGTCAATGCCAATATCAGGCCAAGTGTTTATGAAATTATGTCCAAGTTTTTATGACGGCCCCTCAAATCAGAAAATCTCCGTCTTAAAGGGATAGTTCACCCCAAAATTTGCATTAGCCTATGATTTACTCACCCTCAAGCCATCCTAAGTGTAAATGACAGAATCAGATGAACACACAATCTGAGTTTTATTAAATAATGTCCTGGCTCTTTCAAGCTTTATACTGGCAGTGAATAGGAGCCCAAAATTAAGCCCAAAAAAGTGCATCCACCCATTATAAAAGTGCTCCACATGGCTCCAGGGGATAATAAAGGCCTTCTGAAGCGAATCAATGGGAAAACGATCCATATTAAAGGGATAGTTCACTGTAAAATGATAATTCTGTCATCCTTTACTCACCCTCAAGTTGTTTCAAACCTGTATGAATTTCTTTCTTCAGCTGAACACAAGGGAAGATATGTTTGAAGAATGTCAGTACCCAAAAAGTTAACTAGAGCCATTGACCTCCATAGCAGGAAAAAAACATACTATGGAGGTCAATGGCTCCAGTTAACTGTTTGGGTACTGACATTCTTCAAACATATCTTCCCTTGTGTTCAGCTGAAGAAAGAAGGTTTGAAACAATTTGAGGGTGAGTAAAGGATGACAGAATTATCGTTTTACAATGAACTATCCCTTTAAAACACATTAAAAAGTAAAATATCTAGCTTCCGGAAAACCGCCTTCCATATTCAACACGAAGAAAGTGCAACGCCTCTCGCATTTAAAAACGCTTACGCTACATCCGTCTTCATTGTTGCATCAGTTACGCTTTTCCGTAAGTTGAATACAGAAGGCGGTCCGTCGAAAGCTAGCCCACTTTTTTGGGCTCCCATTCGCTGCCATTATATAGCTTGGATTTGGACATTACTCTGATTGTTTTTGTCTGAAAGCAGAATCTCATGTACACCTAGGATGGCTTGAGTGGGAGTAAATCATGGGCTAATTTTCATTTTTGGGTGAACTATCCCATAGCTTTAGAAAACAAACCTGACCATACTCGAGCTTCCTCAAGCATCTCCGCTCAGCTCTCCAGAGGACGGCTCTACAGGTTTAAACACAGTCCAGACAAACAGTGCTGCATGCAAATAAGCCAACACGTGCTATAATCACACACACACACACACATTATGCACGGCTCAATTAATGAACCAAACGGAGAAATATTGCATGCAAAGAAAATAAATGAGTGAGTGAATGCTAAATAATTAAATGTTTTCTGCATCAGCAAGAGCTTGCATCGTGCAGTATGCGGCATGTGTTTGCAAAACAGCTCTCACACTCACACACACACCTAAAAAAAAAAAAAAAAGTCAGCTTTAAAGAGAATATAACAATAGAAGTACGTTGCAAAAGAATACTTCTGTGGGACAATAGGAGCGATGAAAAACGTACAATCTGCAAAATTCTGTGCAATGGGATTTAATATAATAAAACATGCTCAGTCAAGCTGGCCAGTACCTTTGTGGTAGCAGAGAGCATACGAATTAGGCAACATATTTAATAAACATGCAAATAACAGGCGGGAAAGTGCTGAACTTTTGAATGACAGATGTTTAATTCTACAGAAACCTGCCGCTGCAAATTTCATGCTGACCAATACAGCTATAATGGTACTAAAATATAAACTTCTAGCTCTGACTGCCCTAATGTTTTTGAAATATATTATTTTATGCTAAGTATAAAATAAGGTGGAGCTATCAAAATAGGGGGGAGACTGTTTTGGGGTAGGGGCGTGTTTGTTTTGTTGATTTTAAATATTAACATTGGTTTACTAAGAAAGCACTTACCCCACATTTAACTATCATGTCATTTCACATTTTTAGTAGTAGAAACTTGACTAGCTTTAACTAGCTAATTAAGTTACCTTGCTAATTGATTACACAACGCTTTGGTAGCATTAGGATAACGTAGCACTTGCTGAATGAGGACGGCATTTAACATTAATCTGTTCTCAAACTAAGCTCATGCTCCACTCGTCACCATGTGGAAACCCCACAGAAACCAACACAACAGAAACGCTTTTAAACTAGCATATTAAAACATTAAACACTACTTAATGTCACACTTAGCGTTAATTTTGTGCACACACGCACACGCACGCACGCGCACGCACGCGCACGCACACGCACGCGCACGCACGCGCACGCACGCGCACGCACACACACACACACACACACACACACACACACACACAAAAACATTTTGGCATTTACTGTCCCTTTTGAGTGTCATGGCAAAGCATGCTGGGAAAAAGAACTCACAGTTTCAGTTTCAGTTAAATTTAAGTTTGTCTAAATTAAAAGAAACAAGTTCATAAAATTTTAAACAATGAAACAATTCAGATTACTTAAAATGTGTCAGTTTTGTAAGGGGAAAAATTTGTTTAATTTGAGTTGGCCCTACTCAACCCAATTGATTATTTTGAGCGTTATGCTTTACAGTGCAGGATTTCTCAGATGGACACCGACTACAGGTTATCAGCTGTGGAGCGTTTTCCCATCTGTCATCTGTCTAACATTAGTGTGTCAATACCAATAAATATACAGTGCGACTATCGCTTTTGCTGTGATTTAATCCAATAGATGGATCAAAAGCATGCTAAAAAGAAACTAATTATGTTGATTTGTATAAAGTCTGAATTCATGTTTTGTCAGGCCTGTCCATAAAATGATAAGCTGTTTTTTCTGAATGGAGATTGGATCGATCAGCACTGTAGCTGCTCAATATTACGCCATTTAAAACAGGAATAAATACTACATTCAAAAACCTACAGAGTAAAGTATACAGTATGTATATTAATAATGCTCTCCTCCATTTTCTGATACAACAGGATTTGCCAAACTGGACTGCTGATTGGCTTGAGCGACACCGGGCGTTTGTGGCACTCATATCGCCCACCGCGTCTTTGGATTGACTTTGTATGTAATCTACTCACGCAAATAATGAAATTCACTTTTGTTGTGCACACGGCATTTGTTCAGTGAAGCGCTCAGTGGTCTGCGTTAATGATATGTTTGTAGGATCTTCAGTGTGACACTTAAGATTCGGCTCATATGCAAGGAGAATATTAGCCTGGTCTTACCTGACTCGTACATTTCATTTGTACATAGAGTCTGGCCACTCTCCATTGACAAGGGTTTACTTCCTCGAAGGCGGGAACTGTTGAGGTTTAAAACTACTGGATCTGCCATAACCAATCGCTAACGCTTGGTCGTGACGTTTGCGCCCTTCGCCTGTTTATCCCAAATCCGTCAAAATAAATGTGCAGGCCACCTCAGTGAAAAAACCATAGGATAAATTTGGCGATAGGATAAAGAGCATTCGGATTGTAATTTATTCATGGTGGACGGGAGAGTTTTGTGATCAGGAACGCGCTGCTCACGTGGTCCGTAACATTATTGTATGCTATAAATAAAATGGCATATGCTTAGTATGATAAGAAAAAATTCTGCCGTAAAAAACGGCCCAATTCAAATGTTTAAGTGCTTTTATTTTAATTTGTTTGAGCGGTGATGAAATATATTGCTCTTGTAAATACTTGCCAGCATTTTAAAGAAATAAAAGTCTAGAAATGCATCCAAATAACAGCAAAGCAACCGTACGGTGCTCTGCAGTGGTCAAAAAGGATATAAAGAGTGAATTTTGAAGTGATTCGGACAGCTGTTACATCACCACATGACCTTGGTGTTTGTCAAAAGCAGTAGGTAACTCAGCCGGGGATTGTTAAGTGGGTGGTGGGAATCGGACGGCAATAAAATCCCTGACTTGTAGCCCCTCTAACCTAAATGATGGCAATACCTTCCGACCCCACGAGAAACAGTTACCGTCCGAATAGGTTTCAGCAACTCCTTCACCACTAACGAAGCGAGTTGGAAAATCAAACACAACATCATGGCCACCCATAAACCCCAGCAAAGATTGTTCTTGCTCCGGCTTTAACTTCTGGATATTCGGCAGCGGTGCCACAACGAAATGAATGGTTTCGTTCGCATCTTTCTCCGCCGCCATTACTGAACTACAACTCAAACTAGCGCATGATATCAACGTCATCGTTCTTAGCCACTCCCTCTGTTCGCTGATCGTACCGGTAAAAATTTGTTCGGAGAAAACCTAAGAATACACCGCAGTCCCAGACGTAGTACTGAAGGAAAATGAAAATTGAGCGGAAGTACGTAGGAGGGCAGAGGCAGGCTAGGAGAATATGGCTTGTGTGGTTCTCTTATAAAATAACTGACCCACTTCAGACCCAAAGGGCGTAACAGGAAATACATAATTGAATACATAACACGGATCTTGCCTCTGAGCAAGCAGTATACACACACACACACACACACTTGAGCCTGAGGCCACTCTCATTCAATATGAAAATTGTACTGAAAACACAATTCAGATTCCCATCAGTTGGCCATCAGGCAGAATTAATGCACCTCAGTAGAGAAGATAAGCCCAGACCAGAGAGTCCAGCCTGTGATCCCCACGGGTTCAAAACACACACACACACAAGACAAAACAGTGGTATTGATTCTCAGGGCCAGTTTTTTAAGATAAACCACACACATACACAGAGCGAGAGAGAGAGAGAGAGAGAGAGAGAGAGAGAGAGATTCATTGTGAGGGCCTCTTCATGGTAAACGCCTCAAACAACAGTCGAGTCAAAGGCCGCGATAGAGTCACAGGTCGACAGCTGAAGTATAGCTGAGCCGCGGGGTGTGTTTGTAGTTTGGCACTGCAGTTATCTATTCTGAAGAAGAACACAAAGACCCCAGGCATCTGGCAAGGCTGGCATGGGCCAACAAAAGGGCAAAAGGACCAAGACCGTGTGGCAAAAACCAGTCACAAAAGAGCCAAGCTGCCATCCATTCATCAAGTCCAAACTCAGAAAGACTCCTGCCAAGACAGGTGCCAGTCCACCCAGAACAATGCAGATCAGCTCAGTCCAGAAGAGCCTCTCTCTCTCCCTTAACAATCCCTTAATCACAAACACTCGCCCAAAAAAACTATTCTGGAACAACAAACACAAATCTTGTTTCGTATGCTAATCGCTTAAACATGCCATACTGGCCAGTTTCATAGCAATCGATGGAGAACAACACGTGGTCTAAAGTATCATTTTGTATCGAAACATAGAAACTTGGTTAACTTTAATAATTAAAGCCTACAAATTTGGACTAACAATTTGTAGCAACTTTAGCAATATGAATTGAAATCATAGCAAACACTGGTGAAAAGTGTTCCATCACAACAAAAGCCTACGTAACTTGCACTTTCACATCACAAATCGTCAATATATGTACGCATCTCACAGGTTTTAGACCGTTTGAGGACGTCAAAATCAAAGTAAACTGGCGAACTTTTCTAATTTGCATACCGGTAACTATTTTGTATGCTAATCGTTAAAGCATGCAAATGACCACAGCAAACACAGGCGGAAATCTGATCATTCCACAACTAATGGAAAATCTTCACACAAAATAGTTTTTTGTTTGCTAATCACCACGAGACGCGAGCCACGTCAGGTCTGGAGAGCCTCTCTCCGTGAGCAATGGCACATCCCAAACACTGGCCAAAAGGGGTTCTGGCAAAACACAACGCAAATCTTGTTTACGGAAGTATGCTAATCGCTTGAACATGCCAGATTGGTCAGTTTGGGGAGATTAAAATTACAGCGAGCAATGGAGAACAAGTTCTAGCGCAACAAATGGCACATCTTATGAAGGTCCATTTTCTATTTAGAGAAATACTCGTCAAAAGTTTTAGAACGGTACGATTTTTAAAATGTTTTTAAAGAAGTCTCTTCTGCTCATTAAGGCTGCGTTTATGTTATTCGAAATACAAAAAAAGCTGCAATATTGTGAAATATTATTAAAATATAAAATAACTGTTTTCTATTTGAATATATTTTCAAATGTCATTTATTCCTGTGATCAAAGCTGCATCTTGAGCATCATTTCTCCAGTCTTCAGAGTCACATGATCCTCCAGAAATCACTCTAATGATGATTTACTGCTCAAGAAACTTTTATGATTATCATCAATTTTGAAACGGTTGTGTAATTTTTAGGATTCTTTGTTGAATAGAAAGTTCAAAAGAACAGTATTTATCGGAAATATAAAGCTTTTGCAACATTATAAATGTCTATACTGTCACTTGATCAATTTAATCCATTCCTGCTAAATAAATGTATTAAGTTATTTCCCAAATACAAAAACATTTAAATGGTAGTGCTGTAACAAAAGCTTATTTATTTCCGATAAATACTGTTCTTTTGAACTTTCTATTCATCAAAGAATCCTAAAAAAAAAAAAAAATTACACAACCGTTTCAACATTGATGATAATCATAAATGTTTCTTGAGCAGTAAATCATCATTAGCGTGATTTCTGGAGGATCATGTGACTCTGAAGACTGGAGAAATGATGCTCAAGATGCAGCTTTGATCACAGGAATAAATGACATTTGGAAATATATTCAAATAGAAAACAGTTATTTTATATTTTAATAATATTTCACAATATTGCAGCTTTTGTTTGTATTTCTAATAACATAAACGCAGCCTTAATGAGCAGAAGAGACTTCTTTAAAAACATTTTTAAAAATCTTACCGTTCTAAACTTTTGACCGGTAGAGTATATCAAGCACTTAGTGAACACTTATTTTTATATATCAATTGTGTATGCTAATCATTAAATCAAACAAAGTTAGCCTTATAATTAGTAGCAAGTTTATGGAATATGATTTCAGATCATATAAAACCCTCATTAAACCCTTGTTTTTGTTTTACCAAAAAAAAAAATGAATTCATCTCCATAAACAAATGGCAAACAAAAGCCCATTTCATATTCCAAAATGTTTAGAGAAATACAAAACAATCTGTAAAATGTTACCAAACACTGTTTCGTCAGAATAAAAAGAAAAATTAATTTACAAAAGTTTGTTTTGTGTTTTAATCTTTGAAATGTGCGACAGTCATCGCAAGAAATTCAAAAACATAAAAAAAAAAACTGTTCTGGAAAAACAAACTTTTAGTTAATTTCAGTACAGAAGTCTGTTTTGTTTGCTAATCATTACAACTTTATTAATTTTTTTGAAATGAAAAAAAATCATAATATGACAACTGACAATATTTTTGGAGGGTTTAAAAACGGGCATCAACACTCGTTTGCAGTGAATACGTACCAAAAACTGAAAGAGAAAAGATCCGTCAAGATCTACGGTGTCGAGCAAAAGCATCCATCTCTACAAGGGCAAATATATTCTTGGATCCTCCCAAGACTCGCACCATTGAGAAAGTTGTGGACGTCAGCATTAAATCCCACGTACCTGACAACCGTTTTAAAAAACAAAGTCGTCATGCGAGCAGAGCAGCTGATAGGTACAAAACAAACTGCACTCACAAATGCTGGTCGGGTGGCAGCCATTCGGCTCGAACGGGATGCCGGGCGGGCGGACGGGGACGGAGGAGACGCGTTTAACTCCCTCAGGCTGACTGCATCTCCACATTCAGAGCAGACCTCCTCTTCCTAAATGTGCTGGCCCCTACAGAGAGCTTCCCACACTGTCACGCTCGGTCTAATCCTGAGACGGCCTGCATTAGCATGAGCTGCCTCTGCCTTCCCAACCCCCTGCCACACACAGGCCCTCATGCAAGTCAAAATCTCCTTTGTATGAAAAATTAGACTTTGTGGGAGATTGTGTGAGCGTGTGAACACACACACACACACACACACACACACACACACGGGGAACGTGATGGGTGTTGTGCGTTCCTGCACCCACACGCTGTCACTCAGGGAGGCGAAGTGTCCCGGACCAGCCAGCCGTGACCGCTGGGGGAGGAGAAAGAGAGAAATAGACAGAAAACAGACAACCGAAATGATGACCGACTGCTGTCTGGACATTTGGGACTGCAGGACAGACGCAGAGACAACATATGGATTTAAATTCTGCTGCTACAGACAGAAGGCAGAGAAGATGTGTATGATGATTTAACGTCAACATGAAACATTCAGCAATCATTTTACATCTTATTTTTGACATATTTCTGAGTCAATGACACACTTGGATTGAGGTTTGTTTTACCCATCGGAAGTTGTTTGGATCATGAAAAATGGGCAATTTGGATTTATGCCTCAAGAATCGGGGAAAAGAGAAATATTGAATGAATATACTGTTGGTAGCTGTTAATAAATGTAACGGATAATATCGGGGGGGGGGGGGGGGGGGGGGGTCGGGGGGGGGGTCAATCATGAACTGAAATAATTAGCATTTTTACTTTCACAAATCAGTGCTTATATTGTACAAGAAAGATCCATGCTTTTTTTGTGTGTTTTTCTGATAAATACTTTGAGATTTTGAGTATGGTAAACAAGCATGATACAGACCGGATCGGAAATACAAGTGATACATGTAATGTTGAATTTCAATAAAAACTCAGTAAAAATAAAAACTGTTAAATGTTATATGGCATTATTTGATTTCAGGATTAAATTTCATTTTAAATGTAAGATATTTAATGTTAATTTTACTCCGACTACACATTTTGATTTGATTGAATCAAATTTTGATTTGAGTGCATTTTGATTTGATTGATTACTCGGTTCAGTTGATTCCACCATTTGCCACTATCAAGCAGTTGCTGAGGCTCATCTATAAAAACATTAAGAACAGATTCAATGGGAGCAAAGTGAATCAAACTTCATTATTGGCTCTGAGCGGTTTGTTTGCTGCTGTACCTCACTGAAGCGTTCAGAAGTTGCAGGACCCTCAATAAAGCTTTCCCTTTATATAAAAATAATAAATTACTGTCATCAGAAAAGACCATTTCTATTTATTCACAAGTGCTCGTTTGTTAATAATATTCTATATTGAACAAACTTTTTAATAGATTTCAGACAGAGACAGACAGACTCTATTACCAAAAGAAATGGGAAGAATGGGATAACCTCCAAATCATTGAGTTCAGGAGTTCCTATCACTTCCATGGGCACAGGTGTATAAAATCAAGCACTAGGTATGCAGACGCTTTCAAACATCTGTAAAAGAACGGGTCACTCTCAGGAGCTCAGTGAACTCAAGCGTGGTACCGTGATAGGTTGCCACCTCTGACTGCAATAAGACCATTCGTCAAATTTCCTCATTACTAAATATCTCACGGTCAACTGTTATAGTTATTATAACAACGTGGAAGCAATTGGTAACAACAGCAACTGTAAAATCACAGAGCGGGGTCAGCGCATGCTGAGGTGCAAGGTGCGCAGAAGTCGCTAAATTTCTGCAGAGTCAATAGCTACAGACCTCCAAACTTCCTGTGGCCTTCAGATTAGCTCAAGATCAGTGTGTGAAGAGCTTCATGGAATGGGTTTCAATGGCCGAGCAGCTCATCTAAGCCTTACATCACCAAGTGCAATGCAAAGCCAGTGACCAATCACGCTTCTCTGTCTGCCAATCTAATGGACGTGTCTGGGTTTGGCAGTTGCCAGGAGAATGGTACTTGCCTGACTGCATTGTGTCAAGTGTAAAGTTGGGTGGAGGGGGGATTATTGTGTAGGGTTGTTTTTCAGGGATTGAGCTTGGCCCATTAGTTCCAGTGAAAGAAAGTATTAATGATTCAGCATACAAATACATTTTGGACAATTTCATGCTCCCACTTTGTGGGAACAGTTTGGGGATGTTCCAACATGACTGCGCACAAGAGCACAGAGCGTCGGTCCATAAAGGCATGGATGAGTGAGTTTGGTGTGGAGGAACTTGACTGTCCTGCACAGAGTCCTGAGCTCAACCCGATAGATCACCTTTGGGATGAATTAGAGCGGAGACTGAGAGCCAGGCCTTCTCATCCAACATCAGTGCCTGACCTCACAAGATGTGCTTCTAGAAGAATGGTCAAATATTCCCATAAACACACTCCTTAACCTTGAGGAAAGCCTTCCCAGAAGAGTTGAAGCTGTTATAGCTGCAAAGGGTGGGCCAACTCCATATTAAACCCAACATGAAAGGTAGGCGTCCCAAAACTTTTGGCAATAGACAGATAGACAGGAATCTCTCCACCACGTTCTCCACAGTTACTTCATTCATTGGCTAGCCTGCTCTCTTTGTAAGGTTGGCCAACTGCCAATTAGTCAAAAGCATATTTCGATTCTCCCACATAGTGATTATTCAGTGTTTTATTATTTTTATCAAGAGAACATGTTGAAGGCCACGTGAACCAAGAGCAACATAGTATTAGCGCAGATGGCAACCGCAAGCAACTTCAGCTAAAATCACATTCTTTCCCGTGTGACTTCTCACACAGTCATGAATGCCACAAGGCCATCAAAACGCTTGTTATAGTATTCAAACTATTTCTACAATTGTTTCCTATTGGATACATAAAACAACATGTTTCACAGACGGACAGAGAGAGAGAGAGAAAGAGAGAAAGAGAGAAAGAGAAAGAGAAAGAGAAAGAGAAAGAGAAAGAGAAAGCGAAAGCGAAAGAGACAGACAGACAGACAGACAGATAGATAGATAGATAGATAGATAGATAGATAGATAGATAGATAGACAGATAGACAGATAGACAGATAGATAGATAGATAGATAGATAGATAGATAGATAGATAGATAGATAGACAGATAGACAGATAGATAGATAGATAGATAGATAGATAGATAGACAGACAGACAGACAGACAGACAGACAGACAGACAGACAGACAGACAGACAGACAGACAGACAGACAGACAGATAGATAGATAGATAGATAGATAGATAGATAGATAGATAGATAGATAGATAGATAGATAGATAGATAGACAGACAGACAGACAGACAGACAGACAGACAGACAGACAGACAGACAGACAGACAGACAGATAGATAGATAGATAGATAGATAGATAGATAGATAGATAGATAGATCTTTCCAGCAGAGGGCAGAAGATAGTAACAAGAGCAATAGAGGCGGCGTGTTTCTACACACTTGAAAAAATCCACACAAATCTCAAACGTTTGGCTCATGAGCAACAGCAGCATGCTGAATGGGGAGACACAAAGGCAGACGAAGAGAAAACAGAAAACAAGTCAACAGACTAGGAAAAGAACAGCAGGCGAGTTCTCTGCTCCCTGACCTCTCATTTCACATCAAATGTCTCTGAAAAGAAAGAACAAACACCACAGGTGATGCTACAATACACACTACATCCAGATTAGGTTGTTACTGTATGGAGCGCGGGTCTCCTGACGCTAAGCCAGAAAATTCTGCCGTATCTTTGTTACACTCTAGAACAAAACAATGCTCTATTACAAAAAGCACTTTCTACCAAGGTGCAAAATTGGCCTTAAATAATTAATAAAAAATACTTACTCACTACAAAATAAGAATAATTCTTTATTTTGACAAATGCTTACTGAAAGGAGGTGCTTAAAGTCGGCATAAAATGAAATCGCCCAAACTATTTTGCATGTTATAGATCTTATTGTGATCGATTAATTAATGCATGTTTCAGTTAGCATTTTATTCAATCAAAATGTCACAACTTGATCTTCCAGTGAAGAGACAGACTTCTCTCTGTTGATGTCTGCAGGACGACTTCACACAATAAGTCCCTTTCTTACAATCTTCTGTGAGCTTGTATTCAAAACTGCCTCCGTCCATCAAAACTTTCTTTTTTTCCCTTTCTTTTTCAATAATCAATTTCAAGGATGTACGTCACAATACGCCCCACTTAATAATAAAGGCCTTCTGAAGCGCATCAATGTGTTTGTGTAAGAAAAATATCCATATTTAAAACTTTATAAAGTAAAATATCTTTTTCACCAGACCGTATTCAACTTACAAATGAAGCGTAACTGGCGGACGATGGCGTTGGACGTAGATTAAGCATTTTAAACTGCCAGAGGTGATACACTTTCTTTAAAAGTCAGAAGCTAGATATTGTCTTTTATTTAAATATAGATATTTTTCTTCCAAAACCCCATCGATTCGCTTCAGAAGGCCTTTATTAACCCCCTGCAGTCGTGTGGAGCACTTTTATAATGGATGGATGCACTTTTTAGGGCTCCCATTCACTGACATTATAACTCTTGAATTAGCCAGGACATTTTTTTAATATAACTCTGATTGTATCTGTCTGCAAGAAGAATGTCATATACATCTAGCATGGCTTGAGGGCAGTCATGAGTAAATCATGGGGTAGTTTTCATTTTTTGGTGAACTATCCCTTTAAAACCCTAATTGTGTGATTTGGGCATTTCTGACAAATAAACAGCCAACTGAGTTGCGTACAAAATATGGAACGCCATTAAAGGGGTTTTCGCTAACTAAATTAATTTATATAAAATACGAAAAAAACTTGGTAATGCCATTGAATATTTCAACAGATTATCAAATACAGATATCTGATGTACTTTTCATGCTATGTCCATTTTAAAGAGAGACAAACAGTAGTCTCATAGGCCTCACGACAAAAACAAACACGGCGCTTGTGCCTCTGATATTTCTCAGCTATTCATTTGCACACTTGAGTGTAACTGGAGTGTGTTTGGCAACAGTCTTCTGTTACCTGTGACCGTCTCGTCAGTAAGAGTGTAAGACCGGGTGATGGAAACTGAGCACGAGTCCCTGCGTGATTGTATCCAATGTCTAGATCTTCAGATTGAAACCAAAGCTGAGGTAAAGAAGGAAGCTTAATTCTGATTGGATTGCATACATTTCCTTTCACATTCTTCTCAAAGAAACGGCCAAACAGTACGCAATCTTTAACTCTTAAACACATACGTCAGGTCTTTTAGTTTACCTGGGACTTCATTCATTACCCTCCTCCTCATTCATTTTTAAAATTAGACATCAACATTCTTAGTATTCCTCAATCAATTAATTTAAACAATACAACAAGGAAAAAACGCGCGCGTTTCACTCATAGTTAGCGCAGGCAGAAAACAAAAGAATAGGAAGAATCATCAGCAAAAGTTGAAATGTCTCAGAGATTTACTGCAGAGCGAGAACTGAACGCAGTCAAATATTACTGTCACTGTCACTGATGGTGGATCTGCTGAAGAAGCTGTCGGAGAGCTAAATATTGATTCTGAAGATGCTGAAGATGATAGTTTTGAGAATATGTTTGAGATGGTGAATATGAGGCAGATGCTGAATGAACTGAAATGAGCTCTGATGAGGACAGTGATGATGATGATGGGATAAAACATCTGCTCAAACTGAACCCTCACAAGCTACAAAAGGTCACAAAATACGCTTTATTTTATTCTTCTGTAATTACTACTCTTATATCAGGAGAGATTATATTACAGAGATCATTCTGTGTTAGATATAGATCCGGGTCGCTAAAGACCCCAATATGTAATAATGATTGGCGAAACATTCATGCAATTAAGGGTTACAGAAATGGCCCATGCTAAGTTTGAATGTGATTGAATGTGTGTAAATGAATGTGATAAATGTTTGCATCCATTTGGTTTAGGTAGAAACGTGAAACTCACAATTTTATTAAAGCACTTAACATTAGTGTGCTTTTAACCAAACTGTAATTGTTTGCAGTGGGACTTCTGTTCCAAGTGCACATAGTGTCAGGTCCAAACAAAGCAGATGTCTTTTGTTTAGTCTGCTGTTGGCTGTTTTTCATTGTCTGACAAACATATGTAGACCACAAGAAGGAGACAAGTTTATGTTCTGTTGATTCTAGACAATTGTCAGCTCATCTCCATGTAAAGAAGGAATTTACAACGCCTCCTTTCTTAGAAGTATCCATGCTTGGACACTGTGTGAAACTTACCTGGAAAGAGTGGAAATAACTTAAATAACAAAGATGAGGTGTACCGAAGCCAGAGCATTCCTTCGACAACCCCAGAAACAGACAATTCTGTGTTTCATGGAAATAACCCAGCTTCAAATTCCACAAAAGCCGTCAGAGAGCATCAGATATTACACTGGGAGAGAGGATGGCTTGTATGAACCTATTTCTGCATTTGCATTTCCCTTTGAGTCATTGCTCAAAGAGAAATGATAGACTGAAAAGGTCGCCATTTACCATTCATTCCCTGCGTCTCATACATACTCCCAATGGACTCCAGTCACTAACAATTATCTGTGCCATTAATAGCAGACGCAGAGAATTATATCTGTTTAAAACACTCGCACTTAAAGTAAAGATTTACCTTCAGTGATACACCCAAATGAATAATGAAATTGAAAATATTGCTTTTAAATTAGGAATAACTCAATTATACATATTTGTAAAATTGATCACAACACTTGATCACAAAAGCTTCATCCAACTGGTCTCAATGACACACTATACTAACTGTTGTATACACAATTTTAATAAACTAAAATGAACAACTAGAATATTGCGTAATATTTCATTTTCCAGGCTGAAACTATATTTTAAAGTATTAAATATTATTTCCATAATAGCTGTATAAACCTAAATTGTTCTCAAACTAGGGGTGAAACGATTCGTTTAACAACGATTCGATTCGTATCACGATTTGAGGTTGTCCATACGATTTATGGACGATATTGGTTCATTTAGAACGATATGATCCGAAACGATTCAGTGACTTGAAATCAATTCAGTAACTTTTTAGCCAAAAATGTAAATCAGTTTCATTTCAACCGAATCGAATCGTTGTTAAAACGAATCGTTACACCCCTACCTCAAACACAATACAGACTTCAGTCAAACTCTTTTACGAAACAAAAGTCCCTTAAGCTAAAACAAACTGGCAATTCAGTTTCACATTCAAACATCCCGAAAAATGAATATGTTCTGCTTTTCTCCTCTGTCAGCCAAAATTAAAAAAAAAAGACAATCAATAGCATTTCCTCCCAAAATTTTGGTGTCTGAAATTAAAGAATATAATAAAGTAAAGCATGTAATAAAGACAGTACATCCAGGCCACTGGGGGAGCTCTTACCTCGTCCCATTCTGAAGTGAAGGAAGGGGATTTTTCCAGCCTTCTCTTGGCGGCGCTGCAGTTGGACACCGACTCGCTTCGTCCACCCAAACCCGTCTCTTCTTCTCCGGGCGGGGACACCAGCAGGTCAGAGTCGGACTTCGAAAGGCTACGCGCTAACTTGAGATCTCCCGGTGGAGGCATCCTTCTCGTCAGCGGAGGATCGCGGGCCGGTGAGTTGCGTTTTGGCGAATCTCGTGGCTCTTTGTGGACTGTGGCGTAGATAGCTTTGGGGTCAGTGTCCTGGAGGATGGTTTCCATGGTGACAGCCGATATTGGATGGGGAAGGGGAGAGGGGCTCGAGGATGTCGAAGTGTTGGAAGCGTCGCCGGACTTCACTCCAGAGGACGGCAGGCTGAACGCTTCCTCCCGACAGTCCACCACCGGCGAGGAACCGTGAAGCAGACCGGTGAACTGCTCAGGAACGGCCGCGCTTGAATCCTGACCGTGCAGTGAGCTCTCTGTCAGAGAACGGGGGAGAGACAGAGAGAAAGAGAGAGAGAGAGAGAAAGAGAGAGAGAGAGTTACAGGCAGATTGTGGAGCAATATCTAGTCCAGATAACATGAAACCACCCACTCTACTACCGTCCAGTGCCTGAAACAGATCGGTTATTGTTTTCTGACTTAGAAAGAAAGAAAGAAAGAAAGAAAGAAAGAAAGAAAGAAAGAAAGAAAGAAAGAAAGAAAGAAAGAAAGAAAGAAAGAAAGAAAGAAAGAAAGAAAGAAAAAAAGAAAGAAAGAAAGAAAGTTGGGCTCACCAAATCCAAAGTGCCCAAGTTACAGAATTCCAAGCACAGTCTATGAGCAGCTGACATTTCTCCATAGAGATCTGTTTGTGACTTGCTTGTTCTATTCCCTCCCTCGCTCTCTTTCTCTCTCCCTCCCTCCCTCTCTCTCTCTGTCATTCTGCTCTCCAAGCAGACAGCTTTATAAGGCTCTCTCTCAGAGAAGTTCTGCCTCACTGAGGATTCCCTTCATTATGAGTGGCAGGCTTGAGACAGGATACCACAGAGACGACGGTGAAAGAACCGCGCTCGCTCTTCCTCTACTCTGCCACACCGTTCTGCGATGGGTTCTTAAATGAAATCCCTGCTTTGTGATTATGAAAAATCTTTCTCCCAGAGTAGCGCTCTTCCAGACCTCCTCTTGAACTCTTTCCCTCTGGCCTGAAACATTATAGGCAAGGACACAAACGCTCCTTTGCTACCTTGACCTTAACAGAGAGTTGCCTTCTCAGCATCTCCACAGGGAGCACTATAGTATACGCTAGAGCAGGGGTCTCAAACGTGCGGCCCACAGGATGATATTTTGTGGCCCCCTACTTGACATCAAAGTTTAGTGTTAGTGCGGCCCCCGCGTTGCTCTGAAAACCATTTTTTGGCGGAGTCGTTGCATGTGCCGCGCTTTGTGCCTCACTTCGTGTGTGTTTGTGTGTATGAGAGAGATAGCTCGGCCCTCTCACATGCCGTATAATTGGTTGACACCGCAGGATTGACATAACAGAGGCTGATCAGACAGTCGAAATTAATGGGGTTTAACGGCGCTCAACTGGCCAATCAAATCAAAGTAGGCGGGTTTACATTCTCTTTTGGCTCGCGCAGTCTTCACACACACGCACAATTTAGCAACTACGTGTTCGTTACTCTTTAAAATGCTTTCCTTCTGTCAGAGAGGTTCTTTTTATATATTATTGATTCCTACGGCGCTCATAAAGGGAGATGGGTGGAACTTTTGCGTTTGCTTGCTAAACTTTTGCTTTTTCTGACCAAACTTGCCATTCACTTTTTTGATGGAAATATGAGGTGGGAGAAAAAAAAACCTGTTTCTTTCCTTTGTGCAATCCAAATCCATATGCCGTAATTGCACGCACGCATGCACACGCGCATCAATCCATCGCGTAATGCCGTTGCGGAGAGAGGCTCTTCTTTCCGGCAAAATCACAAAACTAAATTGCACACACACAAAATGCTACGTATCCATGCTCTTAATACACAATCATTGACGAACATTTTAATGAAGAAAACTATATAAGCGGAGTAGAACTCTGAACATTTGAGTCGATTTACTAAAAGTCTACTTTTAGACCACTGAGGAACTCAAATATAAGCAGCGGATGTACATATTTATTCACTCATATGTTTATGAGTATTGTTTGTAAACGGAGAACTTGTTTGTATATTCATTCATCTTAAAAATCAAAGTGTTCTAATATCAAACTGTCAATTCACCGCTGAAGAGAAGTGAGAGTGAGAACGTGTAGCATGGTATTAGAGTTATTAGAGTATTAAAACATTGATATTTCTGACAACACTAGTCTCTACTCAGACTGTGCGACATTTTGGAAGCAGCTAGACAGACATTTCAAGGAAACTCTAATCGCCCCCTTACAAGAAACGCATATACAATATTCGCATCTGTGTTTGTGCTCTTGTATATTGTACTTTGTTTCTGGTCTAAACAGAACACTACACACACACACACACACAGACCATGAGATAAATCTAACACCAGGTTGCAGATATGACCCAGGCGGCTGGGCAAACAGCCACCATACCAGAGAGATATCCTGGTGTTGCATGTCATGTTTGGTGATGAGAAAACCAAGTCAGCCATGCGAGAGCCTAAGGTCAGACACATTCTGTATACAAGAACACAAACATCCTGCAAGCACTGTTCACCATATATAATATTCAACATGAATCTTGAAATATGGCAGAAGTAAAAAACCTCAAGGGGGTGACAGTAGCCGCGTTTCCATTACAGATTTGCGGAAAACTTTTGCGATATTTCTTAAATGTCGATAAAAAAACAAAAAAAAACTTGCATTAAAGCGAAAAGACAGTTTCCATAGCTGCAGTTATGCGACTAAAACGTATTATTTTCCTCTCGCGATAGGTCATTCCAAAAGGATGGCACTTGGTAGGTTTGTATATCATCCACCGCACTAGCCATTATTTTTATTGGAAGGAGACGTGTGTGTTAGCCAAGCATTAATGGCAAGGAAAGCCCCTTAGGCGGCATGGACATGAGGTGTGTGTGTGTCACATCTGCTTCAGGGTCTTCATGATAATGTGGCATTTCCGTGTTTAGAATCCAGTATTCCTGTAATTATTGTCTTTTATGAGTTAAATAAAGAATTCTCTCTCGTCTTCTCTCCAAACAAACCGTCATCTGCAAAGAATGATCGACTCTCACGCCAGGTTGACACATATAGAGAAGAGCGAAATGTTTAGTTTGCATGGTGGAACGTTTTTTTTATTTTTTGGACCACTTCGTTATTTTGGCTAGAAATTTTGTTTGTTGGAAATATGAACTGAATTTAGAAATGAAAAATTTGCTGTTTAATAAACAAAATATTTTTTTGAAATGAAGACAGCGTTTGGAGTGAAAGATTACAAAATAATCCATTCCCTGAGTCCACAAATAAAAGTAGACAGTTTATAGTTTATATTTATGTCTTGAACTCATCTGTATGGCTAAAAATGACAGAGTATTGCGAGTTGTTTCCGCTGTCTTAAAAGGAAGGAAAAAAAAGACAAGAAAAAACGCTGGCGCCTTCATCGGCCGTGGGTTAAAGAAAACAGCCTAACTATGAAACTAAATTGGCTACGTTTAGGTCTAAACATTAGCCTGTAATATTATTATTTTAATTTATATGTTGATTATGAAAAGTGAGCAGCATGAGTAAGAATCGCAATATGTTTGAGACCTGAGGAGTCACATGATTTTGACCACTTCAAGTTTTATTTTCTAGAAAGTCTTTCGTAAAAATGTATTTCGTTTTTTATAAATTGTATTTTAATTTTGATCGATGTTTCATCAACTAATTGTCTGTATATTAAATAAGAAGCAAACCAAGATGGTCTGGAATGGATTGACGTGCGTAACTGGCCTGTTTCCTCGGCCTTTGAGTAAGGCTAAAACTATAGCTCTTTCTGTTTAAATACATTCCTTAAAATGTCTTAATCTTGAATAGGGTCCATTACTAGGTTAAAGTAAAGCCATGCTGTTCCTATTAGGAGAAAATATATGTCGTTTTAACTACAAGACCTCGTTATTACGAGAATATATGTTGTTAAAAGACACAATTGAGTGGAAAAATTATATACAGGCATTATGTGGTCACCGCACCAGGTGACCTGTAAATGTGAAAAAAACATTTCTATTGCAGTTTTGCTAAAATGTCCTTTTTCAAATTGCCTGAAAAAACACCTAAAAAAATTAAAAACTTTTTTGCGATATATGGGAGTTTTTGCGAAATTGCCGTGTTTCCATTGGGCGTCAATGGATCAATAATCAAACACAAATGAATCTGTTATATGGTAGAAACCCCTAAATTAGGCAGCTATTGACCTGAACAAGTTCAATGAGATTCTCGCACCATTGAAAATTGTGCGCAAAACTAAGCAAAGTGAAAGAAAATATGGCTAAGACTACGTTTTTGGGTCGTCTTTTGATATCCAATTTGGATATTGAGGCTGAACCAGGGTCTCTTGAGTTTGAGGCAACGTGAGTTTCTGTTCAAGTTAACTCTTCCCCCACCGGCTTTAAAAAAGAAGAAGTAGTTTTTGATCATTTTCACAAAAATGTAATAGCCCATAGAATATATATTTTTTATGATTGTTTTTTAATGTTATATCTGAGCATGCAAAATATCAAAAAGAGCTGACCCTCTTCTTTTGAACAAAAAAAAAATGTTTTATTCTAGCTTCATGCATTTCTTTTTTATCAACACTTGAATATGGGTAAGTTTCATAAAAAAACTACATTTTGAACAAAAAGCTGAGAAAATCATGTTTTTGTGAAAGACTGACTCCAGATCAGATTCAGAGATAATCAAACACAGATGGAGGAGATCGAGTTCATCAACACCCCTAATGCTTCACAGTCCTGGAGCTCGCTCTGGGTCCACATTTCAGTCAGTAACATCAGGCAGTTTTGATTCATATGCTGTCTAATGATGATGATCACATTATTTTACATATGCATATGATTACATGCGATCGCTTGTTTTGCTGCTTACTTGCATGTGTTTTGATCAGAAGATTCAGTGCTCATTCAGAAGATGTGTAATAGCACCCCCAAGTGGCCGACAGTGAAAACATGGAAAACTGGAAAATTCTGTTTTTGGCCGGGAAGCGTTTTCTCACTAATACCGGCTAATACTCACTAAGACAGGCTGAGATGGTGAACGGGAACATGGTTTGTGTAACATTAGCAACACATTTTGAGCTGTCCGATAACGTGGTCAAGCAACAGGCTAATTGCCGTTATGTGTCCGACGTTGTAGAGAGGGATACATAAAGCGCATTACCATTCTGATTTCTTTTCCTATAAGTGTGAGTAGAGGCGGGGCTCATTTGCATTTTCATGAATACGCATTTACTAAAAGCACGAGTGTTAAGTTACATTCAAGCTATTAAAGGCATGAATAAAAAAAATTCACAGGAACTTTTTTTAAATTGTGTAATCTTGGTGATCAAAAATTAGTCTTATGGGATAAAATGATTGACTACAGGGGGCTTTAAATCATCTCAGCTGTAATGTTTGGTTTACAATCAAGTACAACTGAGCAACTCTCTCCTGAGAGGGTAATATTTCAAGCTATCCGAGGTATTGTGACTGAACAAATCGCCCACTCTTTGAGGGGCTGACGTCTGCTGGAGAGACATACAGAGGCCAGAACCATGAGTTCAATCACTTTCTCATGTAACACACCCAAACACACATGCACACACACACGATTGGGCCTTCAGTCTGTGTTTGCACTTGTGACATCATTTTTAAATCAATAAGACCCTCTGGAGAAGATGAAGTCAGTGCTGTTCTCCATCCAAACCCAAGGCTTTAGCGTTAACACTACACATTGACAGCATTTTTCCATGTTTAATCAAACAACATGTCCGTTTCCAGTAACTACATGCATGCACTGGTTAAATCATCCAATGCTCGATGACAAAAAACATTGTGAAGAACACCAAAGCCCCGTTTTCTAAACTTAATGCCTAACAATCTGCCGCCTACGTCACATTTGAAGTCACTTTCAAACAAAGCAGCTTTCAGTTGGTCGCATGACTAACTTCATGAGTGAAATCACAGATTCCTATTGAAATGACTGGAAGAGTTTCGCAAAACTTCACCAAGCAACAACAAATGTACACCTTAAGCAGCATACTAACTGATATTAAACTGATCTGAAACCCTTTAAATACACACCACACAAATAGCAGTCTGATGTGACTCACACAAGGCACTTCCAGATTCAAGTTAGCACGTTCTTAACAATGCCATATAGTAACATGTTTAAAAATAAAAAGCACAGCTATTTAAGATAATATGGGCTATTTAAAAAAATTTAACCAGCCTAAGCTGATATCCTGGTCTTTGCTGTTCTTCTAGCTTGGTCAGACAGGTCTGGAAGATCACCCTCATCTTTCCTTTGGGGCATTTTGACCTGTGTTTTTTTTTTTTTATTACATTTATTTAAATTGTGTGCTTCAATGGTCAATGGAGTGGTACATGACCCAAGGATTTGTACACAAAATACACAAAAAATTTACTTGATTTGATGAGTTTTTGAGGTTGAATAAAAAGAAAAAAGTAACACATCAGTCCCCCACAAGTCAATCTGACCCCCTTAGGAATCAATGGAATGCTTCATTATATATATAACAAAACTAAAACACTAAAAATTAAAACTAAACATGATTATTTTAATGTCTACATGCATATCTGAATGAATACTGAAGAGATAAATCTGAGAACTGACTTTAGGACCCAGCGGAACAGCTCGTATTCTCCATTTAGAGCTATAAGGCCATCTAGTGGCAGAAGTCATGAGATACGTCATTTTTTTCCACAAGACGTAAGCAGAGACACCCAATGCGAGATATTTTGAGCTGGCTAATTCATACGGTGGCCCAGTAGTGCAGCCGTAACAAATTAAACCACAACACAACGAAATCGCCACAACACAACGGAAATACTCCCTACCACGAGGGGCTCTCGGAGTGCAATAAAGTTAATTTTCCTTGCCATTGCTCAAGATTGGTAGCCTAGAAATCTAGACGCGCCCTAGCGGCAGCAAATCTAATCTGCCTTGAGTGTCGTCTAGCAACTCTCAATACCCTTCTGAGCTGTAAAAACCAAACTCTTGACGGTCCAATCACATGGTGTATAGTGTCGGTGGGCGGGGCTTAACATAATGATGGCCGAGTTGCGTTTGCGTGCTTCTAGTAAACACAGAAACTGGTGAACAGCGGCGGTCTTTTGAATCAGCTTTGACCGCGACTCTGGAAGACTTGGAGTTGAGCTTTTCTCTGAGAAAAGGACAAAGAACGGCACTGAAGTCACTCTTAAAAAGGGAAGATGTGTTCGGAGTTTTGCCGACCGGATACGGCGAAAGTTTAATCTATCAACGAGCTCTGCTTCACCTTCATTGCTCTGGTTGGTTGTAGCGCTATCCTATCGCGTGCAGAGGGAGTTTGAAAGACAGCCGTTTATCCGCCCCTCGGATTGAGCTGTCAATGGAGAGTTTCCAGACCAAACATCTTGATGTGGGTCTGGCTTGTCAGGCTACAAGATTGGCCAGTCTTACAAAGATTTAAACACTACGATCAGTTTTAAGTGTGTAACCATTGTATATCGACATGAAATATCAATTCAAAATCACCTACGTGCATTAAAGCTGCATTTTTATACTTGTGAAAGTTTTTTCTCGCGATCACGGCGCTTGATGCCCAAGGGAACGTCTGACAATTTCACCAAGTGGTTGAAACCAAGTGGTTATGAATTAAAATTATTTTATTTTTTTGTTTAAATGTTCAAATACCAACGTTGTGCATTAATGAGTCAGTTTTTTATAATACAACAAAGCTGTGGAATTTTAAAATGTCTGTTTTTAAATGTTACAAATAATTTTAATTTATACAAATTATGTTTCAACTGCATGGTGGAATTGGCAGACGTTCCCTTGGGCATCAAGCGCCGTGACAGCGTGTAAAGGCGTTATCGAGTATAAATATGCAGCTATAAAGCACGTAGGTGATTTTGAGTTGATATTTCATGTCGATATTTAATGGTTACACACTTAAAACCGATCGTCGTGTTTATATATTTGTAAGAGCATTTCCGTTGTGTTGTGGTTTAATTTAGTATGGCTGCACTACTAGGCCACCATAAATGAATGTATTAGACAGCTATTTTGAATTTAAGATGAAAGAATGTGAACAATGTGCTTCAATTGTATTATTTATATATAAAATCTAGGGCTTTAATAATTTTAGGGTTCCAGGTCATTTTGACAGGATGCAAGGAGAGATTGATCTTAAAGGTGCTCTATGCAACTTTCCGTCCACTGGAGGGCGCCTATTCTAAACAAAGGTGTAGTTTGATGACACCAAGTGTGAGCGCAGTATCTTGGGACATGTGGTCTTCACCTCAGCCGGTGGAAAATAGGACTCGGGCAGAAATCACGTTCATGCATGCGGTTATTAACATTACTGTCGTCTAAAGCAGAGCAGGACCGAGTGTTGTGGAGCTGAGCACGGCCGCTGGCGCGATTGTTAAACAAACACGCCTCTCGAACACCGGGACTTTTATTATGACGGGACGGGACACAGTCGCCGGGCGTGCACACTTCCGGTCATGATTATAAGGTAAAGCAGCTCTGTTTATCATATTAGATTCATTTAAGTGTGTTTAAAATGATGTTATGACGTTACTCTGTGCGTTCGCTCGGCGCTGCTGTGGCTTGACGCGATTGACAGGCGACTCCCAACAAACGCTATGCTGACACGTCCGGTCCTTAGTTAAAATAGCAATTCTTTCACAATTTACAAATAGTTGGAAACATTTGGGATATTGTAGGTACTCAACTAAACAAAATATATAACACTGGCCTAGTGGTTTTTGGATATTTTACTGCAAAAATACTACATAGTGCTCCTTTAAGCTGCTTTAAGTAGTTTATCAGAGCAGTATTGTATCAGTAACAGTATCAGCATTGAATGAAATAAGTGCATTTATAACATTTATCATAATTGAAAATGCGTTTGTAAAACCTGCTGCTTTTTTAAACATGGCATGCATTGTTTTAGAGGGGCATGACGACTAGTGGGTTGACTGGCTAAACCAGCCAAAACCAGCTAAGACCTGCAAACTAACTAGCAGTTTTTTTTTTTTTTCATCAGACTTCTCCTAGATGCATTTACCATTTAGGCGATATACCTCTGCGTTGATGGCATCCTTGATGAAGTCATGTGACAACAATTATTACTAGGAATAATGCCCACAAATTCATTTTTTATCATTATTATTTTTAAATAGAAGGCTGCGCACAGAAAAAACGTGCTCGGTGCAACACTGCATACACTATTTCGAAACACAACCAAGCACACTTGAGCAGTGCTGACATCTGATGAGCCGAAGTAATGTCACCCCTCAGAATGCTCTGCTGTAACAGTCGCCAGCTGCTGCGTCTCCTCAGCTAAGTGCTAAGAGCTTTCGAGGTGCGTGCCAACAGTGAGAAACGTTTATTAAAAGAGGGAAGGGACGCCTAAAACACACATGATTTTGCACTTAAGATGAAGCTTTCATCTCCAAATCACTACGGTCAGAATCTCCTTCAATCCATCAATGCACCGCCCCCGCTGAGAGCCCCAGACATGAGAAATATGACAAGCTCACGCCCTGTTATTTGGGTGTGCGCTGGTGTGCGTGTGTCTACAGACTGATTTCCTGCAGCGTAATTGACAGGTGCTGAGGAGAGACGTTCTGCTGTTTGTTTTGAAACACGAGGAGAGAGCGGGGCTTTAATATAACGTCCAGTGACCTTTATCACACGTACCTGTGTTATGAAAATGCAACCATATTAAAACAAGAACTTTACCCGTGCAACACTACGTATTATGGCTTTATATGTCCGCTCTTTAAAGTAAGTTTCACCTTTAGAGTGAACTAAGCCATGATGACATTTCTCTTGCACTCTGGGACAGAAATGCTAACTAGAGTCGTGTTACATTGAGTAAACATTGTTCTAAGTTAGGAGGATCCGAGAGGGACACAAGAGACAAATGCACTGGACAAATGTCCATTTTTGTGCTACCATCCTACTGATATTCTTGCTTCAAAACTGTTGTCAATTGAGCCCCTTTCACACTGCACATCGGACCCCCAATATTCCCGGAGCATTGCCGGGTCGCCTTCTGTGTGAAAGCAACCACGTCCCGGGATTGATTACCGAATTCGACCCGGGTCGGGGACCTAGTAATATTGCGGTATTCTACCTGGGACGAGTGCTGTGTGAACAAAAGCCGAAACTAATGCCGCAACGTGTACGTAGTTATCGTGCGACTCCTAGAGCTTGTTTTTTCAATAATACAACCCTGCAGTGCCAGAAGAGCTAGTCGGTGTTTTAAACGCAGAGAGTGTTCGTATACAAAAGAAACTAAAATTAAACAGGCAGAAATGTGTGCAAACTGGACAAGTCGAGACCACGGAGCTCCTTACTATCCGCGCTGAAGCTGAGATCGCTCGCCATTATACGTCACATCCGGATGTCACGTGTCAGCTCGACCCGAGACTATTAAGCGTTGTGTGTGAAAGCGCACATATTACGGTATTTCACTGACAGTGTGAATGGACCAAATCTAGCGGCCCGGGAACAATTATCCGTGTATTTCCCGGAATCGCAGTGTGAAAGGGGCTTTGGTGATACTCTGGAAGAGTTCACCCTCCCAAAAGAATTTGAAAACTTTTATGGTGCTTCAATGCTTCATTGGAGCTTGAGGGCGTCACTACTTCCCTTTCTATGGAAAGGAGCAGCGTGAACATTCTTCAACATTTCTCCTTTTGTGTGCTACACAATAAATTTTGTTTTTTTATTAAATTACGGCATATGGATTTGGATTGCACAAAGGAAAGAAACAGGTTTTTTTTTCTCCCACCTCATATTTCCATCAAAAAAGTGAATGGCAAGTTTGGTCAGAAAAAGCAAAAGTTTAGCAAGCAAACGCAAAAGTTCCACCCATCTCCCTTTATGAGCGCCGTAGGAATAAATAATATATAAAAAAAACCTCTCAGACAGAAGGAAAGCATTTTAAAGAGTAACAAACATGTAGTCTTAATTTGTTTGATACATATTTTGTTGCTAAATCGTAGATGTCACTTAAAGCTACACTGTGTGACTTTTTTTTAGTTTATTCTTAGCTAAAAACAGTTATTTCAAATATATATGCTCATTAATGTATATTTACTTATTTCAAGTAATAAAGTATTCTCGTAAGTTTATAATATGCCATTGAAAACACATACGGGTGAGGGGTTCGAGTGCCGGTCGCCATGTCGCCCCTCCATTTTGAAAGTACATTAGCCAAAGAGGGACATTCCTGTAAATTCAAGCTTCGCCTTTCGCGTACCTCTAGCTCTCCCTCGCACCTCCGTCCCATCAGCTGATCTCTGCTCACGGGAAAAATGATTTAGCCTACAATGTGAACTTTGCCTTACGCTAATGATGTCGTACAATACACAGAATAACGAGAGCACGGATAAAAGTTACTTTACTAAGATTAGCTTGCATTCGTCTGGGAACCTGATAGCTGATCTTAGCAATGAAATGGTAAAAAAAAAAAAAGGAAAACGTAAAACTATTATTCATTTTACATAGATGTCATAACCTACATGTTAATAACTGCAAATTATAATTGTTTTCTAAAGTAACCTCATCACTTGAAGGAGCACTCATGGACGAGGTCGAACTGGAAGCCATGTTAATCTTGGACTAAATCGGCCACCGTAGGAGTTAAAATGAAAGCGGAATTGAGAGGAACAGAAACTAATATTCACTAGATGGTCATATACCTTTTCACCGCTAGATGGGGGAAAATATCACGCAGTGTAGCTTTAACCTGTTAAATTGTTACAATGTTATGGCAACTGCATTGTAAAGTCTTTACAGTGTCATGGGGACGTGAGCATTCACATACACACACACACTTACCTCCAGACGTCTGGGCTGTGCTAAAAGGGGTTGCAGGCGGCTGCAGCGTGTTTGTGTTGGACCCTGGAGGTCGCGGGTCAATGTGTGCGGCGGTCTTTCGCTGCAACAACACCACCAATAATCACACGTTAAGGAATGCCTAGCTTTGATCAGATGTGCAATCGCACACAAAACAGATGCTGCGTACAGACGATAATTGGCTGCCTGCGGCACACTAGACAGTGTCCGGACAGCGTGACAGATGTTAGACTGCAAAAAATAACAAAAAACTCAATGACAACAAAGCTCTGGTCCAAAAACGTAGACCTTCCTATGCAGGCAGCATTTTAATGCATCACCTGACCTGAAGCCTGCTCCAAAAGGGAATTTAATAATGCCGCCTCCTAATACACTTTGTTTTACCTGTAGCTTTCACAAAGGAGGCAATCCAAGAAGATGGTGAACAAGAGAAATGTTGATTATAAATAAGCCTATCATTCAGTACGCTACTCAAAATGTCAAACTAAAAATTTATTATTTCCCCAAATACTTGAGCACTACAGTTTTATGTTGTTACAATCAAGCTGTTAGCTTAGCGACATGCTAAGTTGAGTCTCTTGCGTAAAGCATTGTGTGTTAATGCCTAAAGCATTTTAAATGACTCACTTATGATGAAGTGGCATATCAGTTTGGATGTGGCCTTATAAGACAGCTGCCTATGTAGGAAGTAGGCAGTGAGGTTTTGGACAGAGCTCAAGACTAATAATCAATATTCTCACCTGAGGTAGGGCACTGTTGGAAGACTTGGCTGAGATGTCCACATCTGGAGATAAAAGACACCAAGTTATGTCAATAGAAAGCTACAACAACAAAATGGACACAAAAAAAGACCAAATCTCAACACAAAACAAGGCCACAACTTGTACATTTGGGATATATTTGTTGACTTTTAAGACAATCCTTTTGAAGCGGTGTTAATTTAGCATTAGTAGCTTATTTTCGGTTTTCATTTTAATTTGAGTTTAAGTTGTCCAAGTATGTCATTTTTATTCGTTTTTTTCAATTTTTGATTTAGTTCAATTTAGTAACTTTTTGAGCATACACATGAAAATGTATTATTTAAACTTAGATGGCTTGTACTCGAATGCTTTGGAGTACACGTTTCTATTTTTAGAAAGAAAGAACATAAAAAGAAAAAATATGTACGTATGCATTAATAAATAAGGACTCTAAAATAGCTAGAAAATCAAAGCCATGTGCCTAACCAAGTCGTGTTCGAAATTTTAAACTGATATCACAAAAAGTGAGGTTCCTATGTGATTTTGTTTAGGTGCTAAAAAAATAGACACCCACAAACTTATTTCTGATGCATTCTTTCACAAATAATATATTTCTGTCACAATATCAGTTATCACAAAACGGCCATTATTTTGTAAAAAAAATATAGGGTCAGTAAATGACCCGAGATCTGTATTTTCTGCACAACAATAATTGAATCTCTGATGACTGAATAAGTGCAGTAGACCTTTATTCCTCAAGGTGGCGATGTCTGACACAATGATGAAGTGACGCTTCACTCATAGTTACCGCAGGCAGAAAACAAAAGAATAGGAAGAATCATCAGCAAAAGTTGAACCCAGTCAAATATTACTGTCTCTGTCACTGATGGTGATCTGCTGAAGAAGCTGTCGGAGAGCTAAATATTGATTCTGAAGATGTTGAAGATGATAGTTTTGAGAATATGTTTGAGATGGTGAATATGAGGCAGATGCTGAATGAACTGAAATGAGCTCTGATGAGGACAGTGATGATGATGGGATAAAACATCTGCTCAAACTGAACCCTCACAAGCTACAAAAGGTCACAAAGTATGCTTTATTTTATTCTTCTTTAACTGTTACTCTAATATCAGGAGAGTTTATATAACAGAGATCCATTTGTGTTAGATATAGATGCAGGTCGCTAAAGACCCCAATATGTAATAATGATTGGTGAAACATTCATGCATTTAAGAGTTAACAGGATAATTTTATTAATTAGTTTTAGTAATTGTAGTACTTCAAATCATTTTATTTTAGTAAGTTGCCATGCCAACGGTTTTTATTTTTGTCATTAAGCTTTTTCATAATTTTATTTCATCTTTAAAGGAAGTGTATGTAAGATTGTGGCCAAAACTGGTACTGCAAAAACTCCAAATGACTGTAAAGCGGTGTATCCCCTGACTCGAGGTTGCCAGATTGGCAGCAGGATCAGCAGGAACGTTTGTAGATCTGCAGCTGTGGTAATTAGAGCAGATCTGGCAACCCGGATGACCAAACACTACTGACTTCTTGATTGGTCGATAGGTGGAGGGCGGAGCTTCAGGCCAAAACAACATGTCAACATCAACATCAGTTGAGCTGCAACAACAACTTTATAATGGTAAATGGACTGCATTTATATAGCGCTTTTAACAGACCCTATGGCCATCCAAAGCGCTTTACATTTTCGCCTCACATTCACCCATTCATACACCGACGGCAATGTCAGCCATGTAAGGCGCCATCTAGCTCATCGGGAGCAGCTGGGGTTAGGTGTCTTGCTCATGGACACCTCGACACTTGGTCAGGTGGAACCGGGGATCGAACCTTTCGGTTTGTAGACAACCTACATGAACCACTGAGCCACTGCCGCCCCAAGACCATAATGACAATATCCTGGCCGGACTACTGTTGTCAGTGATATAAGTATTTGAAATGTATTTCTTGATTTCTTAATATCTAGTGACATATCAGGGCCATTTTATGATTAATTGAAAAACACCTCTTACAAACAGTTCCTTAAAGTCAATTAACAAAACTATTTTAATAGTCTCAGCAGTTTACAATAGCAGTGTTTTGAAACCCAGAAAGACCAGATGGAAACATCTGTTCTTATAGTAGAGCACAATGCTGTGGTTCTTATTTTCGGTGACGACAGTATCATATATTCCCATAGGGGCAAATACAAACTGGCTCATGTTTAATAAAAAAAGTGATGGTGAAGATCTGTGAAACTCGTCTCAGAACACGACGGCCCACAGAGCCATGTCAAAGTCATGAAGGAAATATGTAAGAGTGGCCGTACCTCTCTTGTTTTGTGTATTGTTGGGGATTTTGGTCTGTGCGGTGACTAGCAGTTCATATGTGTGGTCCTCCTCTTCCAGGGGCTCGGCGCGTTCATCCACACTGCTGTTGGTGTGAACCGTCTGCAGAGAAAGAGAGAGAGAGACAACTCAGCTCACGCGGAAAACATGACATAAAAACCAATCGCTTATCTCACAGTCCGTATCTGCTTTATGAGCAGCAGCCCTTCGAAAAGGATGACCTTTCTAAAAACAGTGGGTAACAAAGTATGGATGGCTAACATTTATATGACACAGTAGAGTGAGCGATCATTTTGCTGACACTGCATGAACGCATTAAAGCAAGCTTTGGACAGTCTGGCCTGCCATTTCAGTTCAGAGTGTTTCACAAAACTGAGTGAAGTTTTGAATCTCTGCATCCAGAGACAGAGCTGGAGTGTGTTAGTATTGGTCATGGGCTCCTGAGTCTTTCGACAGAACTTTTGCTGTGCGTTGCAGAGATCCAGAGCGTTAATATTCATGAGGATGCTGTTTGATTTGGGTAGACGTGCGGAAACAGCCGTCAGCGAGAGGAAAGACAGATTCAACAGCCTCTCTGCCGCAATGTTCATTGTTCTGCTCTCTAGCCTGTGCACTGCTGCCAATGATTCATGTAGAAATTGAATATAGATAATAAGATACACTAACAAAAAAATCTAAATCATTCATTTGTTCAAATCATGTGATAGCACCTGGGTGTCCCATGAAAATATCATGGCGAATATTCCCTACATAGCAAAACCACGGAATTCTTATTTATTGTTCATGTTTTATGTCGATTAGCCATTGAAAACCTATTATGTTTTTCTTTCATATATTCATACATTCATTATAGAGTGCAAAAGTTGGGTTCTTGAAGTAAAAACTAGACCCCCGAAGGTGTGCTGTGGTATCTGGCACCAAGATATTAGCATCAGATCCTTTAAGCCCTTTAAGAGAATTAAAAGTTATTTAAAAAAAAAAAATCAAATACATACTACACTATTGAACGATGACGGAGGCAGATATTGGAAGAACTGGGCTGTTCTTCCAAAGGTATTCTTTAAGGATTCCAGACATCATTTGATTTGAAATGTGAACCAAACAATGGAAGTCTGAACAGAGACTTTACCTCAGAGCGGAGCTCCTCTTCCTGTGCAGGCTGATTCTGTGGAGGATGTCGCTCTTTCTGTACGAAACATTCAACTCATTTACTATCAAACGTAGAAACCTCTCTCTCTTTTTCTTTCTTTGTTTAAAAAAAAAAAAAGAAAGACTTGAAGAAATGTAAGCTCAAAGTATACACCATGATGGACTTGCTATTCAAAGTCTCCATCTAGTGGAGGAAACTTTACTACACCAAATCTTCAAGATTTCAAAGAAGGCCACTGAAAAGAAAGTCATTGAAAAGAATACTAAAGCAACTGACCAGTAAAACTGTGCTGTATCACACTGCTTAATCAGGTCATTTATTGCTTTTATGAAAAGGCAAAAACAATTTGATAAAATATACTAAAGTTATTAATTTACTAAATAATTTAAAGGAGTTATGAATTGAGAAAACCACATTTTCCTTGAGCTTTTGACCAATAAGAGATCATCATATTATCCGTTTCAATGTAAGTTTCAGAACTGAAAGCTAACATGTTAGTCCCCGCCCACTGGGTGTCACTCATTAATAATTGTGTGGATTATTTTGTATTTACTTCTCATGAAAAATCTCAGCCTGATTCACAAAACGTTCGTACGCACATGCATTTGTTCTTAGCCTCGCTCTGATGTTGGTGAATTTGGAGCATTCTGGGTCAGCGGCCGTGTGCACAAGGTTAGTCATTTGCATAAAACAATATTGTATTATTTGTATTATGTATTATATTAAGATCTATGGCATTACTAGCTTAGAAATCTAGACGCACCCTAGCGGCAGCAAATCTAAATCTGCCACGAGTGTCGTCTAGCAACTCTCAATAAACTTCTGAGCTGTAAACGACAAACTCTGGTCGGGCCAATCACATCGTGTATAGAGTCGGTGGGCAGGGCTTAACATAATGACGGCCGAGTTGCGCTTGCCTGCTTCTCGTAAACACAGAAACTGGAGAACGGCGGCGGTCTTTCGAATCAGCTTTGACCACGACTCGGGAAGACTTGGAGTTCAGCTTTTCTCTGAGAAAAGAACAAAGAACGGCACTGCAGTCATTCTTAAGAAGGGAAGATGTGTTTGGAGTTTAGCCGACCGGATACGGCGAAAGTTTATTCTGTAAACGAGCTCTGCTTCACTTTCATTGCTCTGGTTGGTTGTAGCGCTATCCTATCGCGTGCAGAGGGAGTTTGAAAGACAACCGTTTATCTGCCCCTCGGATTGAGCTGTCAATGGTGAGTTTCCAGACCAAACATCTTGATGTGGCTCTGGCTTGTCAGGCTATGATTTTTTTTTTGGCATTACCCTTTAGTAAAAAATAAACCACGGTTCATTTTCATAAGTGACAGAACGCTGAACCCATAAAATACAACCTTTGTATTCTGATAGTGTATGATTTATATTAACATTAGTTACAGAATAGAACATGATCAAAATCAACTTTTAACATGAAATTTAATAGTGTAATTGCACTATGCAGGCTACAATTTGTTTATTGAGAAATAATTCCAACATATATTTTTCTGCCTTCTGATGAGCATTATTCTGGGCCGTGTGTTCAAAAGTCTCAATGTTTCTTATGATATTTTTTGGAAACGCAGATCTGTTTGAATACGGTGCCAGCATTGAGCGAACGCTCTCTCTATGATTGATAGCTTGTGTCTTGCAGTATTTGTGTGTGTTCAGATCATGGTTCAGATGAGCAGGAAAATAGTCCTATACTACACAATTATTCGGCAACATAGGCTATTCGTTTTGTACGCATAAAATAATCTTTTTAAATAAACAAAATTACTGGTAAAACAAAAGCACCTTAGGATCGATATTTTTTATTTCAGTATCAATACTTTTTCTATGCTCACATCAGTATAAATACGCACATCCCTTATAGATCCCACTTTGAAGAACCTGTCATTTGCTGGGCCTGGAGTCAATAAAAGCTTTTCTTTGACTAACAAGGAAGTTTTCAGCTCTGAAACGTACAGGATATTCTTATAGTATGATGACCTCTTATATGTCAAAAGCTCAAGGGAAAGGCGATTTCTCAGTTCATGGCCCTTTAATATTTACACATCTTCTGAAATGTGATATAAATAATTAACTGGATGTTAACGGTTGGCTAATAAAAAGTGCATTTATTAGTATTTAATGAAGACTTTAGGGACGAGGATCAATTATATCAATTACATGTCCTCATCGGAATTGCCTCATTTGCAAGACTATTTCTTACATTTAAAATTGAAAGTACAATTTTAAATGTATGAAAATGAAAGATTTGTGCTCTCTGTGTTTATTTGGTTGGTTTCAGCCAACAGTTTTCAAAAACAAATATTCATATATCATATCCTCACCTTCCCGGCTTCACTGTCCGGCCGTCCGGAGTCCCTGTCCGAGGATTTTCCGCTGGCCAGGCTGTCGAGTGAGTGACACGAGGAGGCCTCAAACAGGGCTTCATACGGACTCTCTTCCACGGGGGTCTGAGACAAACCGGATATGAGATCGGTGACCTGCTGCTCCATTTCTCCTGCGAAAACACAAATTTACGCATTGCAACATCTGTAGAACAAAGGAGCCTCGTTTGTATTTGGGTTGGTGACAAAATGATTGCTGAGAGAAAGGAATCAGGATTTGTCACTGGCAAAACTTGACCTGTGGTGTCTGTATGAGTGCCACAACTCCAATATGGTATTAAAGGGTTAGTTCACCAAAAAAATCTATTCTGTCATTAATTACTTACCCTAATGTCGTTAGACACCCATAAGACCTCCGTTCATCTTCAGACACAGATGAAGATATTAGTGTTGAAATCCGATGGCTCAGAAAGGCCTTCATTGACACCAATGTCATTTCCTCTCTCAAGACCCATAAAGGCACTAAAGACGGCGTTACAAAGCCCATCTCACTACAGCGGCTCTACAATCATTTTATGAAGCCACGAGAATAGGTTTTATACGGAAAAAAAACTAAACAACGACTTATATAGTGATGGGCCGATTTCAAAACAAAGCTTCGAACCGTTCATTTCAGTGATTTCAGCAGACACGCGATCTGAATCATGAATCGATTCACTGAATCATAACGTTCAAAGCTTTGTTTTGAAATCGGCTCATCACTATACAAGTCGTTATTTCGGTTTTTGTCGTTCCATAAAATGATTGTAGAGCCGCTGTAGTGAGATGGGCTTTGTATCGTCGTCTTTAGTGCCTTTATGGGTCTTGAGAGAGGAAATGACATTGGTGTCAATGAAGGCCTTTCTGAGCCGTCGGATTTCAACACTAATATCTTCATCTGTGTCTGAAGATGAACGGAGGTCTTACGGGTGTCCAGCGACATTAGGGAGAGGAATTAATGACTGAATTTTCATTTTTGGGTGAACTAACCCTTTAATTATGAATAAAAAAAATTTATTTTACATTATTTATAATATATAAGTAAATGTGAACACTATGTAATATTGGTGCATTCACAGCCAGTCGTAATCACTAGATGACAACTTGGGACATCCTAGACAGAGCTGTTCACACCATAGACTGTAAAAAAATATGGACGTCGCCTTTGGCTTGGCTTGCTCGTTTGGGGACACTAAAATTAATATCTGAGTTATTCAACTAAATATACAAATTAAATTGATTAATTAGGTCATATTTAATTCTATAAACTAGCCAAATCAAATTTTGTTGCAATATTGTCCTGTTTGACACTGTGAAGCTGCTTTGAAACAATCGTCATTGTAAAAGCGCTATATAAATAAAGCTGATTGATTGATTGATTGATTGACGTAGTGTCTGTGACGTCACCAATAGGACTACAATGAACAGTTCTGAAGCGTAAAGTAGAGATGAGCTGGCCGTCGCCATCTTGGGTTATCGCACGTCACGTCTGGATAACAGAAAATGGGCAAAGAGGCGGGACGTGGGCGGAGCTTAGGTGACACAATGACTATTATGGCGGATAAATGGCTATCCACCTGTCACTCAAAGTGGCCGCGCCCTTAATTATGCAGAACATTAAGGCTTTATATAATGTAAACGAATGAGTTATAAAAAAAAAAAAATCCACCCCCTCACAGTTATCATGAAGGTCAAAATTAGCCGTATAGACCAAAACCACAATTTGTACCAGGCTGTAAACATGTTTTTTTCTGCTGTAAAGCTCAATGAGATTCTGCTCCTTCTGGAGCCTGTCTCTAGTGGCCAGTTGAGGAATTACAGTTTAAGTCACTTCCGTATTGGCTTCAACAGAAACCGGGGGAGGTTGCTGCTTGGTTAACAATCTCGAAATCAAAATAAATGCATTTCTATGTTAAAACAATTAACAGCAAAATAAATCAGTGTAATTAAGGCACTGTTTACACTTGGTATTAAGATGCGTCTTGCGGCTGTCAGAGCAGAAATGAAAGTTGATGCTCTCCGTATGTTTTTCTGTCGTCTCTGGTCTTGTTCATATGTAAATTGCGTGAGCTTAATCCATCCATTAGCTCAAAAGATCTGAAAAAGCCCATACATGCACCCGCCCATAGACCCTCCCCTCAAGGAAATCAGGACAGAAGTGGTTGAAAGTGGACAAAAGAGACGGATTAAAACACCAGGAGTAAACGGGAATGTCTCCCTTGTCTACTTGTGATCCGATCGTCCAAAACGCATCTTAATAGCAGGTGTAAACAGGGCCTAAATTACACAGATTTGTGGATCTCTGACCTTTTCTCTTGGGGCTCTCTTGAGGTGGAGGCACTGGTGGAGGAGGGAGGCTCATGTCTGACGGACGGCCGCTCATATGAGCTACAGAGACGAGACAAGCATGAAAATGATGACCTGAGGAGAAAACGACTCGGCGAAGTGTGTGTGATATCCGCTCCGGACGTACCTTGTATGAGGGCTGCGATCTGTCGGCTCTTCTGAGAGGGCATGTCTCTAACAGTGTCCAGCGCTGTTAGATTCTTACTGTCCACGATATTCACATCAATACCTGAGGAACGTTCACACAGAGCGTCCTGGGTACAAGCCCGGTAGTCAAAGGACTGGCAACTTCTGATTTTGTCTTTATTTTTACCTGCATTGAGTAGTTTTTGGACTACTTCTGTCTTTCCGAAGAGAGCCGCTTCATGAAGGGCGCTGCCTTTCTCTGTCTGTTAACAAACACAATGTTTTAGACACAACACGATATCAAAGTTGTGAAGGTTGAAAGGTCATGCACGTCGCGTTTCAGGTCAGTTGACGGCAATAAGCGAGTTCGATGCGGCATATCAGAGCCCAGGAGGCCAGACAAACTCATTTTCACACTGCACTGGCTTTGTCAGCATGTTATCAGACAAACCAGACTGTGTCAATGTGGGCCGCCGCTCTGAGGACACACTGAGTGAGAGGCAGATGGCAGGTTGTCACTGTAAAGTGCGCGAGCGGGTTTCACTGGTAGGGACAGGCGTGTTCTGGCAAGGTGCTAAAGAGCTGTTACCTCAGGTCACGGTGAGAACGTAGAGATAAAACCACCTGTCATGACTGTTGGAAGCTCAGCCAACGCACACCTGCACTGACATGAGCTTGGCAACATGGAACTGAATTTTCATGAAATGACGCATATGATTTGAGATACACTGCTGTTTAAAAGATCAGGGCCAGTAAGATTTTGTTTTAGGAAATGTGCAACTTTATCCCTCCCCCCGGTTCCACAGACCAGGCTTGAATGGTAGTTTATTTTTAAGATTTCGTTCAAGATTTTTTAATGTAAATTTGTTTATATTTTGGAAGTTTGACATGTAAATTTGGGCTGTCCTTGCATACAGAAAGTGTTCATAATGCATACTATGCATTAGGGGTGTAACGATTCATCTACTACATCGATGTATCGATTTATATTCCTATGATCCAACTACATCGATCTGTGCTCGGCAAGTTGGCCTTCCGGACGACATATATCGATCTAAAATCGTTTTAAAATGTTAATCGATCGATTGTATCGATAATAGGAAATAACGCATTTGAGTTAAGCACGTCAGACTTTATTTGGATGTTTTTTTGGATGATTGCCAGCAGCCGCGCAAAGAAAACAAAACTTAGCGCGGTCAGGATTTGTCATGACAGCGGATTACAGAGCAGAAGCCAACGAGCAAGAAATTATCAAGTCACTATTGCGGTCCAGTTTGTGGAAACACTTTGGCTTTAGTAAAGACGGAGATGTTTTTAAGTCACTCGCTGTTTGTAGTAGTAGCAGCAGGTTCAGCCACTGCTCATTCAACCTGAATAAATGTTGGTTGCACTTTATTTTTGATATTAATATTATATTTGTATTATTTTTATGTTGAAAAACAACAGCAAAAGTAGCAGGTAAACCTACTGTTAATTAAACCTGAAGAGATGTTAGTTGCACTTTATTTTTGATATTAATATTGTAATATTTTTATGTTGAAAAACAAGCAGAAGTAGCAGTAGTAGTATGTTGGTTGCACTTACTGTATTTTTATTGAAAATGAGAGAAGAAAAGGTTAACTTCCTGTTAATTCAACCTAAACTGTTGGTTGCACTTTATTCAAATAACATGTGAACACATTTGACATTAATTGTTTACTCGTTTTATATCCATAATCAATTGATACCTGATTCCCTTAAAAGAAACAACAGGAATCTAGGACCTGCATGCATTTATTTAAATTTTTGGCAAAAAAGTCACTGAATCGATTCGGATCGTATCGTTCTAAATCAGCGTTTCTCAAAGTGTGGGGCGCGCCCCACTGGTGGGGAATAGAGACATGACAAGTGGGGCGCGACAAACGGGAGGAAATTTGTAAAAATGTTTTGCCCCTCTCTATTAACCTTTTGAGCGGTCCCACATGAATTTTTTTATTTCTGTGCCCCTGAGAGTACGGTACCACATATGGGATTTAGAATTTTTAGTGATGTGACATAATTGCCAGTTTCTGTCAGATTTCGCGCTTTTGCTGGCGCTGAGCCAGATGCGGACGCGCTCAGCTCTTGACAACATCTTGCAGTGTTTTCAACCTCATAATGTTTATTTTAGGTTTAATTTAATAGGTAGCATTTAAATACACATAAGTACTAGTAAAATAATACATTTAGAGTTTGTGGAATACACACTGGTGTCTATGGAAGCAACAATAACAATCCATTCAAATATAACTTGCTGACATAACAATAATAAATAATAATACATTTTATTTATTACATTTTAAAGAAAATCTCAAAGTGCTACAAAGGTAGGAAAAAAAATTGCTTTGAATTCCACATTATTTATTCATATCAGATACACATAGTGTAAGTAACTATATAAAGTTTACTCGATTCTTCTCCCAGTTCAGCGGTCACTTACTTACTCCAGGAGAAACTGATGAATATACGTGCTGTAAATCCGATTGACAGTGCATTTGTTCAAAGCAAATGCTGCAGCGCCCATCTTACATTATAGACCAAAATCAAGATACGATCATTTATAAAGGTTTTTAAATGGCAAAACACATTAACAATTTGATTATTAGATAGTTGATAAAATGGTAAGCAAGTCAATATTTTGAATAAAAAAGAAAAAACGTACTAAAAGCGATAAATCTGTCATACAGCGCTATTTCGGTTGTGGTGAGTCACGTGATAAACATGACGTGTTGCCATGGAAACATAAAGGTGAAATGTTCTAAATTAACGTTGCCTTAAAAAAACTCTAAAATATTAAACTAACTTGACACATTTAAGGTTAAAATGTGATGTTAATAAAATAAATGTTAACAGGAAACCTTAAAGCCTAGATAATTACCATTTTGTTGGGGTGATAGGTGGGGTGACAGGTGGGGCTCGGAGCCCTTCCCTACCTCCAAAGTGGGGAATGGCAGAAAAAGTTTGAGAAACACTGTTCTAAATGAACCAATATCGTCCTTGAATCGTATCGACAACCTCAAATTGTGATACGAATCGAAGTTAAAATGAATCATTCCACCCCTACTATGCATACTGCAGAAATAGTAAAAGTATTGTAGTATTGTATGCCATTTCGAATGCAGCCCAGAACATCTTGGGTGCTTAAATGTGAATGGTTAGAGAATTTTAAGGGATCGCTCACCCAAACGATAATTCTGTCATCAATTGTTCACTTTCATGTCATTCCAAAGCCATCTTTTGTTCATCTTTGGAACACCGAGCGATTCTTGGTAAACGGAAGCTCAGTCATGCTTGCTTGATGTGTGAGAACCAATGAGATTCATTCTTGAGTTTCGCTGCATATTTGAGCTTCTGTAACAACCAATGAGGTTTATTCCTATGTGGTAGAGATAGTTCACCCAAAAATAAACAATGTATCAATTTACTCACCCTCATGTTGTTCCAAACATGTATGAGTTTTTCGGAACATAAAAAAAAAGAAAGATATTTTGAAGAATGTTGGTAACTGGATATTTGACAATAGCCATTGACTGGCGTAGTATTTTTGGTTTCCTACTATGGGAGCCAATGGGTGCCGTCAACAGTCTGGTTACCAACATTCTTCAAAAAATCTTTTTTTTTGTGTTAAATAACAGAATTTTCATTTTGGGCTGAACTCTCTCTTTAAGTAAGTACGGTTGAGCTTCCAATTACCATATTTGAGTGCTCTATGTACGTTCGCTGATCACTTTTATGTGTGAATAAAAGCCTATTTTGACACGAAACTCATAAAATTAAAATTAGTATTATTATTTTTTAAATTAAGAGTTCATCTGAGTGAAGAGTTAGAGTGGTCCAAGACCCCAGGACTTTTATCACACAAACCACAAATACACTCAAAATAAATTGACTGGATTTGAGCTTAATGGTTGAAATAATTTTTAAAAATGTAACAAATCCTCCCCTCGCAGGTCAATTTGACCCCCATAGGAATGTATGTAATGCGAGGAATGCTTCAGTACACAAAGAAAAACCTAAAAACGCTCAATTTAAACTAATTTTTTTTTAAATAATGTCTACATGTGTATCCATGAGCATCAGAACCATTGTGTGTGTGTGTGTGTGTGCTGAGTGGGGGACTTTTTACGACCAATGATAATAGGACCCACTCACTTTCATCGTCTCTAATTTAGCACGCCTGTTTAACCACCCCTTACAGAAAAACACTTATTATTTAACACGGTAGACACTTTATTTCCACTTTTCTAATATTTTCTCAATTTTAATTGAAAATAAATCCCTTATCGATGGAGTAGAGCGAGTTCGGCAAAAGGGCGGATCCGAACCTTAGATCGATTTGCGTCAAAACTTGATGCAACGCGTCTTACAATATTGCCGCGGTAAACAACTCCGTGATTTCCGCAATTGTGCCTGGCCTAATCAATCGTTTAGTAAACAGTGGTTTATTTGTATTGAATGCAAATGGCATCTAACGTTACTCTAGTAAAAAAAATCTGAGTGAGAGGACAGTGTGTAGCCCACATTTTATTTGCTTAGGAACACCCATGTGTGTATCTTAAAAGCATTCTGAAGAGAAACTGACTTTAGGACCCAGCGGAACAGCTCATATTGAGCTGTAAGGCCATCTAGTGGCAGGAGTTATGAAATATCATCTTATATTATCTTTTTAAGTTATTTCAAAGCTCAAAGAATGTGAAGAACGGGCTTAAATTACTATTTAGTTATAATTTATTGACAAAATATAGTCATTTAAAAGGTAAGTAATGTAAAAATAACAAAAAAACTGCATTAAAAATTTAATGAGTCTTCTGGACAAAGAAAAAAAAATCTTTTTTGGGGTTTCGGGTCATTTTGACCCGCGAGGGAAGGATTTGTTACAAAGTGTGAGGGAGGGATGAGGGATAAATTAATCATGTTTCTTCATAAGACTTGGATTACTCCATTCATATGGATTTATTATACAACCTCTTTATGAACGTTTTTAAATGTCAGAGGCTTTGGTTAATAGACTGTCAATAGAGGGACAGAAATGAAAAAAATGATCTGAATTTGCGTTTCGGAGACGAGCTGAAGCGTGATATTCGGCTCAGGCGTCCTCACCTGGTAGTTGATGTCCACGCCGGCGGCCAGCAGCACCTCCACCACGGGAAGGTGTCCGTTGCGGGAGGCCAGGTGGAGGGGGGTGTGCTTCTTGGTGTTGGAGCTGAGCAGGTTGGGGTGAGCGCTGAGCAGAAGTTTGACCACCTCCAGCCTGCCGTAGAGCGCAGCCAGGTCCAGCGGCGTCTCAAACTTGTTGTTGCGCATGGTGGGGTCGGTTAGCTCCTCCAGCAGCAGCTGCACCACCTGCGTGTGTCCGTACTGAGCCGCGCAGTGCAACGGCGTCTCGTTGTCGTTGTTCTGTGGAGGAGAGGATGAAGAGAAGGGAAGGAAAGGTTGACGGACAGATAGGGCTGATCGCTTCAGAGCTTGGGCCTGAAAACATTTTTTTAAAAAAAAGCGGCAAATTTCAACGATGAAATCCAGGAAGTTGCCGAAGACTCGAGTAGGTAAAGCTATGCGACTCTTTGACATAGCTTTGCATTTGCAATAAAGCCAGCTTTTAGGAGAACGACCCGAAAAAACAAGATCATTCAGAACGGAGCAGAATTGTGGAAGATTTGTAACGATTTAGACAAAACATAGCAGCCAAACATCTGACTGAATGTGTGTGAATTACACTTAACACAACAGAAGATCAACCAATGATCGTACAGAGGAAGACGGACAGAGCAGAGGACATGCAAGCTCGACCGCATGCAGACAA
Source organism: Pseudorasbora parva (assembly GCF_024679245.1). Classification (NCBI taxonomy): domain Eukaryota; kingdom Metazoa; phylum Chordata; class Actinopteri; order Cypriniformes; family Gobionidae; genus Pseudorasbora; species Pseudorasbora parva. Next base: position 37,874,688 of record NC_090177.1, read on the forward strand.
CACATCTCACACACACTCAAAGTCTCACTATCTGCAATCATACAAAATCACTGCGGAAATACTCTTTTTTTAAAGAAAAAAACGATTTTTGTGAAACATCATTGACACGTGATTCGATATGTCGTATCTAATATAATGATAGTCATACATTAAGTGTAGCTTAAGAAGTGTTAGACAACATATACTTACATTATTATGACTTATAGCAGTGTTTTATGTAACTCTAAAAGGTTTCCTGTAAAATGACCGCGAAATTTTGAGCCTAGACCACTGTATGTGTGTATGGGAGACTTTTCAATTTGGGTAGGCCAAATCCAGGCGGAAATGGTACCAGAGTAATTTAGTGTAAATACATTACTTTTGTCTAAAACAAATTAAACAAATAAGTGAGGCATGTCTGTAGAAAGTAGAGACTCTAAGCTTTTAAATGGTACAACATATGAGGTCAGAGCTCCTCCACAGACATTTAAAATGAAAGTATATTTCATGGCGATGTCATTCCAGACCCTGTACAGGCTCTGCAGAGTCTAAGTGGCTGAATACTTTTTGTGACACTACTTTACTGTGACTTTTGGTCAATGTAACGCATCCTTGCTGAATAAACATAGGAAACTTTCAAACAGCAGTCTGTCTGCATTATCTCTGATATTGGCTAACTAAACCCCTTTGGCATTTTGCGATATTATACTTAAATTAGACACCATTAAACAAAATGGCCCATAGTTTACATGTTCTGCATGATTATAGCAAAGCGTTCCACTTCACAACGGCTGATGTACTGAGCCCCGACCACCAGAGGGCGCGCTTAGATTTGCTTTGTTTGCTAACTTAATTAAGTGTATAATAAATATGGAATAACACACATTTCCCTAAAGCTCAAAAACTGCTATTGAACATCTGACTGAGCCCTTCATCATCATCATCATCAGTTTCCTCCAGAGCAGAGATCAGACTGTGTGTCTGAGGCGGCAGCGGTGTGTATAGCAGCAGAGGAAGAGGCTTGTGAAAGTTTCTGGGCGGCTGGAGGCTGGCACAAGCCGCGTGTGTGTGTGTGTGTGTGTGTGTGTGTGTGTGTGTGTGTGTGTGTGTGTGTGTGTGTGTGTGTGTGTGTGTGTGTGTGTGTGTGTGTGTGTGTGTGTGTGTGTGTGTGCGCCTGTTTATGTGGTTTATGAGGACACAAATTTGTATAACTACATGGGTATTACACTGGTATTACAGTATAAATGTGGTTTATAATTCAAATAGCTTTAAAAACATACTAAATGAATTTTTTTTGAGAAAGTAAAAATGCAGAATGTTTCCTGTGATGGGTAGGTTTAGGGGTAGGGGCAGTGTAGGGGATAGAAAATACGGTTTGTAAGGTATAAAATCAATTACGCCTATGGAGAGTCCCTCTGTGTGTGTGTGTGTGTGTGTGTGTGTGTGTGTGTGTGTGTGTGTGTGTGTGTGTGTGTGTGTGTGTGTGTGTGTGTGTGTGTGTGTGTGTGTGTGTGACCACACCCCACACACACACACTCAATAATGCATCTTGAAATAAAAATAAAAAGGTGCAGAGATAGACTACTACTAGTACTACTACTACTAATAATAATATTAACAACAATATAAAACAATTGTATTTTACATTTTTGTATTCATAACCATTATTATGTTGTTGTTGTTGTTATATTGATTAAAATATTGTTTTCGTATCCTAATTACCAGTATCATTTATTATTACTATGGTATATTTATTTATTTATTTATTTATTTATTTATTTATTTATTTATTTATTTATTATCATCATCATCATCATCAGTAGTATTAATCAATTTTATTGTATATTTTTGTATTCATCACCAACAAATCACCACTATTATAATTATTATTAAATTTATAATTATTATTATCATTATTATTATTATTATTATTATTATTATTTTGTTGTTGTATTGATTAAAATTATTTTTCATATCATAATCACCAGTATCATTATTATTACTATGGTATCAATAATAAAAATAATTATTATTATTATTATTATTATCAACAGTATTAATACATTGTATTGTACATTTTTGTATTCACCACCCACAAATCACCACCATTATTATTATGATGATGATCATCATCATCGTCGTTTCCAAAAACAAAAACACAGCACGCCCTTTATTCTTCAAACTGAACAAAAAAGGAAAACCACACACACACACACACACACACACACAGAGACAAAATCAGATCCTTCATACCAGCTCTCACATCTGTGACTGTGAGCACAGATCTCAAACACACACACACAACAGATCCTGCGAGCGACGGGGAAACACAACACCTGGCGACTCAACTCCGTCACACACACGAGTCTGCCTCATCACACGCTCTTTCCCTAAACGCAGAGCTTTTCTCGAGCCACTTTTCTCTGGTCTTGAACCGGACACCACAGAGGGTCAAAGTCTTTCAACACACACCCGGCTTAACACAAGAGATTAATTTTCATGCTAATTCCGGCGCTGACCGACTGACTGACTGACTGACAGGAGAAGTGAGCTTTAGCTGTTCGAAATAGAAAGTGCTGATCTGTCCGTGACATTTTTAAAACAATACGCGCGCAACAGACAAGCATTGCGTTTGCGTTTGACCTGCAAGACAAAGCAGTTCAGAGCTCAAGCCCAGAGCTGCCTCTGCAATGCTAACCCACTACAGCTAGTGACTAAAAACACTAGCCTAGGCTACTATTTAAACCAGCCGCGACGTTTACCGTTCTTCTCCCCGTCACATCTGGTCCCTATACAATAACTGTGATAAACTAAACTAAAGTGGCTCTTGGGCATATTTTACCAGACTTAATGAAACTGCAAATCAAAAAAAGCCAAAATAATGGATGAATCCGATTCATAAGCAAATCCTTCACTCAGCCCTTTGGTTTGAAAGATAGCTCATGAACACGATTTTCAGTGAATAATCACATTAACTTTAGTCTGCCCTGTAGTGCTGCTCTTGTTAACTAAAACTATTAAAATGTCTTTAATTGAAAAACGCAATATATATAAAATAAATAAATATAATGCAACAAATGAAAAATATAAAGAGTTTAATTTTTTTTAATCATGATTTCCATTGTAATAAAATAATTACTATTATTTTTGTATTCATCATCATTACTCTATTATACTGTTGTTGCTGTTGTTGATATTCTTAATAAATATTAATGAACTTATTTTATTGTACATTTTTATTTGGCATTATTACATCCTCATTAGTATAATTAAAACTGAAAAATTATATAATTATTTTCATAATCAACAACTCTTGTCAATTATTTTTCCAATTAGTTGGGTGAAAAAATAAGAATATATACACACAAACCAACTTATTTTTCTCAAACCCAAAAATTAGCATTTTCAAAATGCTTTACTAAATGATCTGTCAGGAATTATCTGAATCTTCACACTCTGGGGACACCTGACACTTATATTACATCTTGTGAAAAGGGGCATAACATATCCTTATTAAAGATCCTGAATTATATATCAAATATTGTTATTATTGTTGTTTTCTAATGAAGATTTGCACCAGATTTCACAAATTATTTTAAAAACGAAAGGGTGTTTGATGTGGATGTCCCAATTGGG